>NW_022639632.1:275277-288497 GCF_010583005.1 Odontomachus brunneus | reverse complement strand
TACACTTTTTTTCAAATCAAAATAGTGCAAAAGCACATGTCGAAAAAACACTTTATCGCGTTCCATTTTTCACAAAGCAAAAGAAATTGTTGTTTAGGAAAATAATTGTGTATGCTGACTGAATGTTATCGAGAAATGTCGAAATTAATCACAAACTACCTGTTTCGTTAGTAATGACTACTAGAACTGTTTGCATTGCCATCTAACATTTGCGGGCGGAAACTAAGTTAAGGTCCTAATATTTTGTCAGTATTAATGTGTCGCTACGTCGATGCGATAAACGCTGTGATGTAAATATATATATCTATAGAGATTATAGAAGAATAGATATATATCTATGGAGATTATATTGAAAAATAAATGTTCTTTACTAGTCATAATTTTATCTGCTTAAAATATATTATTATATATTTAAATATATTATTATTTAAATATATTATTATAGATATATTTTTATCTGCTTAAAAGTTAAATTCTAGTTTTAATATGAACATCTTTCGCATGTACCGTCCACTTTGTCGAAGCGCTAACTCACGAGGTGTCGCGAATATTTCGTTATCATCTTCGATAGCGAAATAGCGAATTTCGCGACGTCGGAAATGCCACGTCTGATGAGTAACCGGCACTTTTCGTAAGAGAAAAATTTACGCAATTGACAAGGAAAGATTAGAACTTCCAATGTTAATAATGCCGCGTGAACCTGTAATACCGCATACTTTTCAAACTCAAATTGCGGTTACCGCTATTTTCCGCCTCGTGCATAAGGTGAACCGCAGAAGTCGCGTTCGCCACGGCATCCCGCCACTTATCCCTGCACGGCCCTCTTATTCTCCTCGCCATCTCCAAGACCGGCTGGATCACTAACTCAAGACGTTCGTTGGCCATTACGAGAGAAATGGCCAGCCACTGAAACCAGGCAAGGGTGAAGGTCATACTAGTCACGAATACCGCCTGCTGAACGCGTATACACGTTCTTCAGCGTACCCTACTTGAACAGGATGTATGAGCCTGTGACGTTCGGGTTGTCTTGAGCTTGTCATAATTTCTCATCCACGGCTTTAGGGTTAACTACTCTCGAAGAAAAAAGTTACATTAAAATAAGTTGCACGTTATAAATGACTGAAGATTTAGGACATTTCGCAAGTTGAGCTTCTCAGATATAGATAGAGTCTTAAAACATTTCAAAAGCAGAATAATTTCCAAACACATACTTAATTCTGAACATTCTTATTGACTGTGTTTAGCAGAGGCTGCCTTGCAACTAGCGTAAATTTTACTACAGCAACAAAGTAGCTTTCTTTGATGAATACAGCCATTGTTTTAATCTTTCAATACGAATTAAATTCTCAACATAAAAAAAAAAAAAAAAAAAAAAAAAAAAAAAAAAAAAAAAAAAAAAAAAAAAAAAAAAAAAAAAAAAAAAAAAAAAAAAAAAAAAAAAAAAAAAAAAAAAAAAAAAAAAAAAAAAAAAAAAAAAAAAAAAAAAAAAAAAAAAAAAAAATATATATATATATAGATATTCATATATCTATATGTATTCACATATTCATATATGTGCAAGGTAAAAAAACATTTTGTATTTATGTTAAAGTCGAACCGTGTAGATATTTTTGTGTCACATTTTTAATATACTCATGTGCTAACTTAACACATTGTATTATTTTTTTTATTCTGTGTTGAGTTTATACACCGGTTCTTAGTGTTAAATAGTGTTAACACAATAAAGTCCAAGTGTGATATTTTCGTATTAATTTTCGACATATCATTTGTATTATTTGTTTATATATTTATCTTGTGTTGAATTTAATGCAGAAATTAGAATGAATAACTTGGGCTATGTAAAATGTGTGAAATTTAACACAAAATTTTTTATAGTGTGTACATATATATTTAATAAATAAATAATATTTTTTTTATGTTACGAGAAGGTTTAAATATGCATATTTAAATATTAAAATCGTCTAGGATTAGATACGTGTCCGGGAATTTGTACTTTTACTTTATTGTGAATTTAATTTCAGATTCATTTTAATTTAGCGGAGCCGTCGTCCGAATGTGCAACGTTTACGAAAATGTTGCAAGCTGAACGTGAAAAAGAGTCAGTGGTGGACAATTCGGATATTTTTTGCTGAGCTGAATTACGACCGCGTTAATCTTCTTCAGATTCTTCGCTGGCGAGATTCCCGCGCACGCGAGGCGTGCAGTGAACTATACTCGACTTTCTTGCGTTTGCGTGAAATGAGTGCGCTCGAAGATTTCGCAGCTGCGACCGCCACAAAACGATGCGGTAATTACCAGTCACAATGGCGAGAAAATGAGTGTGAGGAGTTCCTCGCGCACGACCGCGGCTGGACGTGAGGAACGCGTTCTGCGTGAAATTCTTTCCTCTGTAGAAAAAGAGAGAAAAAGAGAGAGAAAGAGAGTGTGTGTGTGTATGTATATGTGTGTGTGCCTTTACGTTCCGGACAACCTGGGAAGCGCACGGAACGGTAACCGACCGATCAAATTGCGTGATTACATCTCTCGGGTACACGATTTTCGAGAACCTCGCCTCCGTGAAGAAATACTTTCAACGTGAGATTTGTGTCACTTTATCGAATTAATTAACATGAAATTATCTAGCGTGTGTATTACGGTGGAAAGTTCCTGGAAGCAATTAAAGGTTCCGCGTTTAAAACGAATATAAAGTACCATCATTAAAGAAAATGATGTGCATATAAGATACGATTGATGAAGTGGGCGCAATTTGCATTAATTAATTAGGTATTCTTCAGCAGTTAGTAACTTTAAGAGATCGTTTATTGCGCGATACGCGCAAGATATCATGGTGTGCAACCAAGTGCACCCATTTACCTGATTATGGGGGAACCTAATGGAACCGGTTGTACCAACCGGACTGTGCGTATATGTGCGTGTTTGCAGCCTTGAAAACATCTGTTATCATAATGGTAGTATCTCACCAACGTTGTGTTAATCCACGGCTCCTTCCATATCTATGTCCACGACGCTGTTGCAAATAGAACACACTTCGTAACAAATCGAAAGTCTGCGATCAATTATGCGTCTCTCCAGGATGTGTAGCATTAATATCACTTGTGAAGGTTTTTACGCGGTATATGACAAAGCAAAGTTCATAGACTCAATGGGAAATAAGAAGCTGATTAGTGCATTACATGAAACCTTACATTTTACTTTACATGATACTTCATTCATGTGTAGATTTAATTTCTGCTCTTTTCTCAGTATGACAGAATCCTTCATTTGTATATTTAGCAGCAAGTATATTTGACGATAATTAGATTAAGAAATTATACTTCCCATACATTTTGATAATCACATAACTTTTGTAATTAATTTGCAGCATTAATCATGATTCAGCATTTTTATTTTACCGACCTCCATCCGTGTTCTCCAGCTCCAGCAACTCTGCCACGATCACAACGCACGCCCAGGTCTGGAGAGTCTTGCCTTATCGTCGGTCGGTTATAAATAGAGGACACTAAGAGCTGGTTCAATTCGAATGGTTATCCGCAGAAGCACACGTGCCTTTCCTCACGTATCGCATGCAGTAAACGTGAATGTTTGTATTGTCGACGTTTAATACTTTCAGAACAAGTATACTAATGTTTGTTCACTTCAGATCAGAACAAGTTGAGAAATTTATATAGGGTGATACAAGGGTTCATTTTTTAATCGGGTATATCCAATGCAGTAGATATTAGGAGAGATATTGAGAACATGTCATCAATCTCCGTAACGTCTCCATCCCCAAGATCGTTGCGCAACCGTGACCAACCCTCATGAATGAAAATTCGGTCTACGCATAATAAAGAGATTCTCGCTCTACACGAGTACTCGGATTCGACGTGGAGGGTTCATCAATGTACGCCCAACTTTCGAAACACGAAAGTCATCCGTGAAAACATGTGTACGCGTAGCGATCGACTCTACACGCTCATCATAATGCGATGTGTCAACGTATGGGCATAGGCGTCTCCTCGAATTACCCTCGTAGAGAATTACAAAGAGACCCTTAATGATTTCGGTAGACTGTCAAATATATTCAGGGACACAATTCGATGGGGTATTCGAAAACTGATGATGCGAAAATAGACGAAACACTTCGGCATTGAAAAAAACGTATGCGTTTGCTAAAACGTATTCCTTTTTTCTGTAAGTGCAATTATCAATAAATAAATATATATATATATATATATATATATATATATATATATATATATATATATATATATAATAGGACGTCTATCTGTCTATATATATGTATGTTCTTTATAAACTCCTAAACTTTGTGACCGATCTGGATAAAATTTTAGATAGTTATTCTTTACGATCCTGCGGAAAATGTAGGTTACATGAAACATGAACGTCCCATTCTCTCCTTCTGATTTCAATTCCTTGACACTTTAACATAATTTAAGATTTAGGTGTACTAAATATAAAAAATTCGTGTAAAGTTGGCTAGTTTATACATATATAAAAGTTAGTTATTAAACTCAACAAAGTATTAACCCAACGTGTGAATGTGATATTCTCAAACAATTACAGAAACGTTCGCTTGCATGGCAAAAAACCATCTCGTACTTGCATAGAAATTTTGTTATTAAAGTTTCAACACATTCCTGCATTAATTTAACATATTATCTATGTTATTTGCTATTTGGACTATTCTGCATATTCTGTTGAATGTGTAATTCACCCTTTCTAGATGTTTAAATAGGACAGTTTACATGTAATCTATGTCAATTCCTGCTGAGACATATATTTTACATATGTAAAATGTATAGATAAGTTCCGTTGTTTGTTAACAAATTTGTATATTTGTCTAGTGTTAAATTACCGCGAAAATTAGAGTGGACAAATTGGAGCACATGTGAAATGTGCTGAATTCGACACGAAATTTTTTACAGTGAGAAATATACACGAATAGCGCGAATATAACTAAAGGGATGCGACGTGCATAATGCAATTTTGTCCTCCCCCTTCTCCCCCTTCCCCCCACGCTGCTGCGAACGACCGTGCACGATCGGAGGTGTCATCCCCCGCGGAAATACAGGGAAGGCAAACGAAGGAGGAAAACGGCGCGTCGCTCCAGCTGGCCGTGTCGAATCCGCTTCGCGGCGAGGGCCTGCTTCAAGGGGCTGCTTCAACCCCCTCGCTTCCATCGCGGCACAGTCCATCATCATCGTCGGCGACTTGTCAACCTCATTATGCTCGCCGCCTCCCTAGTGATCGTTATTAGCCGGCGCAAGTGCGGGCCCACGGTGCAAACCGGAGGCGACGTGACGCAATTCACCCCGTGTACGCATGACGAGACGGGGTGTTTGCACAGGAGGAGAAGGGCTACCGCTGCCCGTGACGATGACGACGCGGCGGCGGTGGCGGCGGCGGTGGCGGCGGCAGCGGCGGCGGCGGCGACGGAGACGGCGGGCGACGGCGGCGGCGGCGGTGGTGGATGGACCGAAGCGTGACGCAGCGTGACTCGTTTACTCACCGCGGCTGCACAATGCACTCGTCAGTGGCGTAACCGGCTCGCATTGCGTTATACCGCATTGGAAGAGTGTGGCGTCTCGTGTAGTACCACGCCGCCCAGGGTAGTAGCAATATTGGCGGTAGCAGCGTCCGAAAAATCTGATACCAAAGGCATCGATGCAGCGCGCAATATCGATCCATTTCCTCTCTCTGTGCATTTTAATTTTCTCCACACACCTCAGAGGCGAAATCTTCGTGTTACAAAGAGAAATCCAAATATTTCTACATAATATAGTATAATTATATAAATATACATAATATCATAATAACTGTATAATAAATGTATCATTATGATAATAAAGAAATATTGGATTTGCGAAAATAACGCAAGTGATGATTTGGCGATGAAAATTTGGCGCGTTGGAAGAATGATGATGACGCCAAAAAAGAGAGGGAGACAGAGGGGGCTTGCGGAAGAAATATCGCGCGCGGAATTCACCATCTAAGCCGCCGCCGCCGCCTAAGGACGGCACTGAGGAATATTCGTGAACCGTGCCGCACGATGATAGGCGCTTATGATAGTTTTCTGCGAGGCTGTGCGAGAGCATCAACGCAGGCTTTGGTGCTCCCACGATACTGATTGATTACGCGACGACCGCCCGGCAGCCTCTCTCGCATCGTCGACGCAGCCGTGGCCGCCGCTCGTTTTGTGCTCTGGTGAAAGGGAAGCCGATGCCTTTTGATGCCGACGATGTTGGCCACTTGTACGAACTCATCGCCGCTTTCGGCCCCGTTCCCCGCGGTGGTGCCCACATGCGTGGGCATGCGAGATAGGAGAGATTTGCGCGAGAAACTTTTTCGCGAACACGCACGCGATCCGCGAGCGCAAAACGCGTCGTGTGTTTTTTTGTTTTTTTTTAAGCGCGCTCTTTCGCCAGCCGCGATTGTAGATTTCAGCAAAAATGTAGCGATGTCCACGAAGGCATGCTCTAACGACAAATGCGCATTTCGATTTATTTGCTTTAGCCGTTGGCGCGGAAACATACGTTTCGCACAATTGTATTTCAGGGATGCAATCCCCGGATGATGAGGTACCGCACCCGAATTTCCCTACGAGATTACAATTGGCAGAATCAATTCTTTGTGACGTCGTTCTCTCCGCGGCGGGTCCGTTACGCGATTACAATTAGTAGCGCCCCTCTATATATTCCCTGATTACATCAGCGCGAAGCTCTGGGGACGATCGGTACGTCATTGGCGTCGGCGTATATAAGCCGCTTCGCCGCAGTGATAAACTTTGTTACTCATCGCACTTTTGGGTAGTATTCTGTTGTCGTCATTAAATTTAACCCTTTCATTACCAACTTACTGTTTTCTAAAGATACAACTTTTTCTTTAGTTTTACTTCATTAAATACATTAATGTAACGTAATTTTAACAAAAAAATCAAATTTATGTTTGGCGCCAAAGGGACAAAGACACTGATGTTCCACTAAAATTGTTGGAGGATGTATTTGTTCCAACGGTAATAAGAGTGATAGTTGATGTATCCTATGAATGCCAAAAAAGCTGTTTATTTAGTTGAAGAGGTTATTATTAGTGGTGGGGAAAAAATATGTTCCGTTGGTAGCGAAAGAGGTAATTAATATCGCCAGAGATTTCGTATTTGAATCACAGATTTAAAAATCGATATACCGACCTATGCAAAAGAAAGAAGAAAAAATTAAAATCACGCTCGTATTAAAATTTAATTCTATTACTTTCGCATTCATTTTGTCGTCGCATAGAGTGAACAAAGGAGCATGTTGGCAAAGAAGGATGAAGCGTATACAATTGTAACCTGGTGCATTTTGTAGGTATACTAATGCCCATTAAAAGCCTTTATTGCACAATCCATATGCAGTCGTTGCAAGAGATACATGCAATAAAATAGAGAGCCCGCATCACTGGATTTGTTAAGTCTGCAAAGAGTGATGCCACTGGTGGTATGTATATATGAAAAAGCAAGCATCAGATATTGGCAGTAACAAACCTGAAGCAGCATTGTTGTCGATGCAAAAATAGACTTGAAACAGTCGGATGCGTACACAACATAAATTCTACGATTTCTTAGATATGGCACAGACATCAATTCAGTGTTCCAGGATTAACAGCGTCGCTGATGTCTACGTGGTGATAGATATGACGAAACTAAATAATTATTTTATACTATATTTATCCCCAGTTTATTTCTTTATCTGATTATATCATATTTTTAATGAGCAATAATGGATACTCAACAGTAATTTGTATACAGGGAATTTAAATTGATATATTTAAATATAATATAAAAATACAAATACAGCAAAATATTAATTATAAAAAATATTGCAAAATAAAAAACATGTTTCAGACGAATGTTGTTGAATTTCAAAGGGAATATATGATAATAATTTAACCTTATTAGCTTGATCTTATTGATGAACGCGTAATGTTTTTCCAAGATTAGTTAGAATTTATTAAATGTAATCATGTGGTTTTTTAAATATAAATCGGTTCCTAGAGTCGTTCTGCGTATAAAAATAATGGAATAAAATCATTGAAAAGTAAATATTTCCTGAGATATTCTATATTTTATTTTGATATTTTTTAATACAAGATATGAAAATGTTGACTTTTCAATAACCTTATATTAATATTTTTGTACATAACGAATAAAATCGATTATTATAAAAAAAGTAGAGCGACTTTAAACATAATTCCGTTGCATTTTGCAGATTCAATGATACACAAGTGTGCAATTTCAGTATCATCGATCAATTTCTCTCCTCATTTTATATACAAAAGTATTAAAGTAAAATGATCAGAAAGTGAATATTTTATAGTAGAATATTTTATATAAGATATCTTGTATTAAAAAAAGTATTGGAACAAAATATAGAAGAATATCTCAAGAAGTATTTACTTTTCGATGTTTTTATTCTAATACTTTTATACGCAGAATAACTCTAGGAATCGATTCGTTAAAGAAACAATATGACTCTACTTAAAAAATTCAAATTAACTTAAAAAAACGGTACGCGTATCATAAGCTCAAGCATAGCATTATCGTACATCTTTTTTTAAACTACTACTACAACTCCTACAGCTTTAGTTTAAAACATTCTTTTCCGTTCTGCTTTATTTTTTTACATATTTAGGAATCTTATGTATATAAAATAGAATGTTTGTTTCCTACATATACTTAAATCCTTTGACTGAGCTAGACCAAATTTTGCATAGTTACTCTCTAGGAACCTGCGAAAAATATAGGCTACTATGAAACCTAGACATCCTCCTCCTCTTGATTTCAGTTTCTTGATATTTTGTGATAACTCGGGCAATGCCAAATAGCTTAAGCTAGTAACACATAAAAATAAATAATTTTCAGTTTCATAAGCTTCACATCTGAAGATCTTCACATTTGTAGCTAGTTAAAAGAAATCTTCAAAAATTGCCTTATACCTCAGGAGTGCAATATTTTTCAATGACGTTACCGTTATGACGAGTTTTGATGTATTCAATAAGTACTTTTAATCGCGCTAGGTCTTAGGTTTTAGTCTAATCTAAACACAGTCCAAGATTACTCATTTTAGGCATCCTCCTTTTCACTTTAACTTTGCGCTCAGTTAGACCAGCTTGAAAGGAACATTTTCTATGAGGGTTGAAAATATCTGCGCGTTCGTCCGGACAGCGAACAGTCCGATCGATCGTCAAAACGGCGCGACAGAAGCGTCGAAAGAACCGGGAAGAATCGTCGTCACCAGAATGCGTGATTCACTGTGTGGAGGACACGAGGACAATATCGTCCTCGCGAGGAATAACGCCGTTCGCTCATTCACGGAGATTTTCTCGAAAGCGTGCAGAGAGGAAAGCGATTCATCGTGCATTGCGCGCTTCTCCTCTCCGTTTTCGGGGTAATTCGCCGAAAAATGGCGTCAATGCGGACTCGTTGCCGTCCAACCGGCTGGCGAGCTCGTTATTATATCCGCGATCATTTCGAGAGCGTTACAGGTGAATCCCTTCGTAAAGACGTGGCTCCATATTGAGGAAGTTGCCTCGCCTATGACGGATCGTGTACGAGGAAGTCTCGGAGAAGAGCGCATCTAAGCATTCAGCGGGACCCTTCCGCGAGGGGACACGATCCCGCGGGACGAGCCATTCGGGGCACTTCATTTTGTGCTCAACAGACGACAATCGGTAATTGTAAACTCGAACCTATACTCCGAGCTCGACAAAGAGGACATTTGTCAAGCACACGTCGGTGAAGTACTCTCTCGTTGAAAGAGAACGCGACTCCTGCGGAGCGCAGACGACACACGCCTGGTTTTACATCGATACGCTCACGTACCCTCGATAAAGGCGATAAACGACCTCATATTTGTGTGAGAAAATTTAGTAATATAGCTTTAGAAGAGCCAGCTTTTATAAATTGTATGAAAAGAAAGGAAAACCGATTTTTTTTCCAAAAAATTGATATTTTTAAGAAAAATTCCTGTTCTTGTCACTTAAAGAAGAGATATTTTAAGAGAAAATGTTTTATTTTATTCGAGAGAGAGAGAGAGAGAGAGAGAGAGATAACTACTATTTTATTTGATAAACTATGGTTTCATTTATTTATGAATGTTTTGCTTTTTGTTTCTCTTGTTACACATCATCATAAATAAAAAGAAAAAGGAAACCTTTAGAGATTGTGAAATACAAACATGCAAGAATTAGAGTGTTATCATGAAGTTTCAGATTGCAATAATTTATTACCTTCACGCATAAAACCCTCTCTGTAATGATATAGTAACTACTATATAATCAATATAAAATTGCAATATAATAACCCTAAAATACATATATAATCTGCTGTCAGATTCAATTTGCAAACTCTGTCGACAGAGCAACAGCAGATTGCAGACACAGATGACTATGGATTTGTCAACAGGTCACACACATACATGTTCAATCTGTCGTCAGACTGCTAGTAGATTTCTTATTGGGTCGTTTATTTACCTTCAGTTAAATGCACGCAATTATCTTCTTTACGCAAAGAAGCAAATGTGGCAGGTTCTAGCCAACACGCATGAATTTCTCCGAACAAATTCTAATCTTGAGAAAAAACCGAAAAAATCTGCGGAAAAATGAAAAAAATCGTTTCTCCCGTGCCTTCAAACTATACTAGTAGGTGAAATATTTTAAAATTGTATTTTGGTCGAAAACCAAGCGCGAGCGCTTTCACGGAGAAAGATGCGAACAATTCATGATTATTTATTTGTATAAAACTAACACAACGTATATCGCGGGTGCACAATCGCATAGTCACGACCTGGCGCGCCCGACTTGTCAGTTTCAATCCGTCGTTAATTTAGCGCGACTTTCGAGAGAAAATCAACAACGAACGGAATTTCTCAGCGGCTCGTGCGAGCGCGCGCTGAAAACGAAGGTTACCGATTTACAACGGGCTGCTAATCGCGCGCGGTTAAGAAAATTAATTTTCGCCAAAGCGGTTTAAATCGCCAACCGCGCGCGCGACGTGCCGCGGCAAAACGGGGAAACGAGGCGTGTAAGCTCGCGCTGGGGCGCGCACGCTCGGCGCGATGACCAAAAATTGTAAGCCTCTAATTATTTTTTCTTTTCCTCGGCGAGGTCGAGGGGTGAGCGGCCGAGGAGCTTCTGTACGTCGAAAGGATTTATAAGGCAGCCCGCTGAGTTTCCCAGCGAGAGCCGACGAGCGGGTGCAACGAGCCACCGCTTCGGTCAGA
The DNA here is from genome assembly GCF_010583005.1 of Odontomachus brunneus. Lineage (NCBI taxonomy): Eukaryota > Metazoa > Arthropoda > Insecta > Hymenoptera > Formicidae > Odontomachus > Odontomachus brunneus. The sequence goes on along the minus strand of NW_022639632.1, from coordinate 277,239 downwards.
TCGGTGTCGTTTGTGTGTTGGGTCTCTCCTCCTCTCTTTCTCTGCTCTGCCAGAGTAGCCGGTCGGTCGGTCCCGCGATGCCAGATTTTCGGCCCGGGCACACCGTCATCCGCGGCCGGAGACCTGCACGCTCACCGGCGGGTCATTCGTTATGGTTACCCGCTCGGGGGTCGGCCTCAGTGAAATCTTTGTCCACCGAGCGATCCGATCGCCGATGTGATAAACATTAATGAGTATTGATGTTGGAGCGCCGATCGAGACCGGTCATCGTGATATCGCGATCGGTGAATCTCTCACGACACAGATGATTTCTTCGCCCGATTTAATCGCCGGCTGGCCGGCAATTAACTGCGCCGTGTGGCTCGCGCGACAGAGCACGCTACAAACTTGGCTCTCTCTTTCTCTTTCTCTCTCTGTAATGTTTTCCACGTTGTGGAATATGTCGCTCGCAGTCGATTCAGCTCGCGAACTATGCGTGAGAACTGCCGCACCTGTGTGCATATTCGCGGTTCAACACGACTCGGAATATCAGAGCGTGATCCTAGATAGACTTTCATGATCGTAGTAACATGAGACTGCCGATGATGTAGAAACTTCACCATTTTTTAATCGCATTTATGAAAAAAATATATTGTATCGAATTAATCGTTAAATTTACATCACACAATGATAATGTAAATTTTCCGTTATACTAATGCAACAACAAATTTATTGCATTTAACATGACATTGTGATAATTTTTCTCCTTTCGATAAATTTTAATAATTTTCATCGTATTTTTCCAAACTCGTCACATCTTATGTAATAAATATAAACCATTCATTTATAAATATAAACCATTCATTTATTCAGGGATGCAACATACAAATTGATAATAAAGTTGTTGCAAAATTTACGTACATCTGTCGATCTGGAATATCGTTGATACTCGCGTTGCTCCATACATTCGATATCTTTTGCTCTTTTAATACTTTGATAGCTGCATTTTTTACAAATTTTTATCTGTAGTCGACAGATTTTGAGAGCTCGCTTAGAGACAAACATCCCTCTTATACGTTAAAAATTCATAAATTTAATATCGCAATTATAGATTGTAATCCCTCGCTCTGTGATGTCACAATTATAGATTGTCACTATAAACAAATATTTTTTTTACAAGACGACAAAATACTAGTAAAATAATGTCACGCACATGTATGTCAGCTCAATTGTCAAAGTGCTAATCAAGAAGAAAGTACGATTTCAGTTCCCCTCTAGTAGCAATGAAGAATTAATATTAAATCTTTATTATCGAGTGGAAAGAACCTCTAGTGTGTCAAATCAGTCTCGTCTCATCGGTGTTCACCCGTCACCCAAGAATGTTCATCCCGCTTCGCCACCTTCTCCATTACCAATCGACTGCACCACCTCCGACCGACAGCGATTGGTATCGCGGGGGAGAATAATCGAGTGGCATTTTTACGCTGTTTGCAAACTGTATCGCCGGCGGGAGGTCGAAAGGCACGGGCTAACGGTGACGAGACGAAGGGCCAAGGGGGCTGAGGAGGAGGACGAAAAGGAGGAGGGGAAGGAGGTGCTTCAAGGGGATCCATGCTATCGTGACGAGTATCGAGGCGAGCAGTCGAGTACGATAGAACTAGGGGTGCCGCGCCACGCAATTCCACCCTCCGCGTACGATCCTCAGGCCACGGTGCGTATGTGTGCGTCACGAGTGTACATGTCCGAGGTATGTGCCTGTCTGTGTCGCGAATGTATTGCGCTTCTATACACGCCTACGGGTCGAGAGGGTGCATTGCCATTCGCTCGCTCTCGGAGCCGCGGTGAGGTAACGCGCAAGATGACGGGCGGCGAACATCAAAGCGACCGACATCTTTCACAGACCGCCACCGCTTCTCCGTCTCCGTTTCTCTCTCTCTCTCTCTCTCTCTCTCTCTCTCTCTCTCTCTCTCTCTCTCTCTCTCT
>NW_022639632.1:274324-274687 GCF_010583005.1 Odontomachus brunneus | reverse complement strand
TCTCTCTCTCTCTCTCTCTCTCTCTCTCTCTCTCTCTCTCTCTCTCTCTCTCTCTCTCTCTGTGCCTCTCTCGTTACTCTCGACCCGCGAAGCTGGTTCTCTCTTTCTTCGCGTCTCCCCGCGTCCGCCCTCGTTTATCCCGCTCGTCGTCGGAGCCGAGGACTCGGAACCCACCACCGCGTACCGCGTGTGTATCGGGCATTCATTTCAGTAATGAGCGCAAGAGAACGGGGAACGTGAAAGTGCGCGTAGGCAGCCACACGGCGCGTACCGGCACCCGCGGCTCTTTCGTTTATTTCTCGATTTCCCGCGCTCCCCCTCCCCCCCTCCCCCCCCCCCCCCCCCCCCCCCCCCCCCCCCCCC
>NW_022639632.1:263731-274187 GCF_010583005.1 Odontomachus brunneus | reverse complement strand
CCCCCTCTCCCCACCCCCATCCCATGCACCGCGTGCTCTTTTATCCGCGCTCTCGTCTCGGAGGTCCCTCTCCGCGCGATTCTTATCACGTCAAAGAGCGGCATTATGCTCTTGCACGACGGCGACGACGCCCATCGGCGGTCCTAAGATTTCTTCTGCAATTTCTAGATTTGCGATCACACGGCACTGCGGTCTGACCGGACTGAGCTCGACGTCGCGCCGCCGTGATTCGCGATTCAATTAAGCATATCGCTTTCGATGTTTCGCGCGTCTTTTGTTAGAAACCGGCGTACCAGATACACACCTCTTTACCGAACGGAGCAGCTAGACCTTTCTGTCTCGGCTCAAATCATGCGGCGCAAGAAAACGAGCTCGGACAGACGTATAAAACACAAACGTCGATACAATATTGTGGACTGCTCACGGGGATCTTTGTCCGCTGGATCCTTTTGTTGACGATGTTGCCAGCCAAGATGCGGCACAAACGCGCCGCCGTTTGCCCGTAGCTTTATCCCCCGATCGGAGAGAATCGCGGCGATTTCGGTAGAAATCTCGGGGCCTCGTTCGAAGAGGCCGACTAGACCGGCTTTTGTCGTGTCCCGAGATCATCTTTCGCGACCGAGTCCTTCAGAATCAGATAGGCAGGTCCGCAGGAGCGACGCGCGCCCAGCAGCGTGCAAACTTGATATCATTTGTCACTTGTCAGTCAGGTAGATTAGACTAGGCCGAATCGCAGAAAGGGGATTATGAGTATCCAAATACCCGAGTCTGCGGACCAATAACGAGGTTGAGCGCGTGCACACGCGTTTCCCGCCATCAAGCGGAAAAGCTCCGTCGAGAGAAACAACAATGATCGCTCAAAGGGCCCGACAGCTCGAAGTCAATCATCCTTTCGCGTGCTCGTTATATTTCACAAAGGTTTATCAGTTGAAAAGGATTTGCCAAGCGTTTAAGTATGGAGCATTAGGTCGGAAAAACAAGCAAACATGCGGTTTCGGCTTGTCCTCTTCTTGTTCTCTGGACAACACTGAAGCCACTCGATATCCTTTCAATGATGCTCATGTGTACGTCGATGTATTATTTGTTATGTAAATCACATGAAAACATCAGCACACGTATCGCGTCTTTCTAGCGCCGCGAAAGGAAGTAAACAATGGATGATAAAGAAATGACCATAATGTTAAAGAAATGACCGTATTGCGCTATTTGTTCGTTTATTTATTTATTTATTTATTTACTCGATTCACAGATTCTCATTTCTCGTACGCGATAACCTTTCATACGTGGATGTTATCTCCCGACTGTGAACGATTCGGAGGGAATCCGAGATACGAAAACCTACAAAATACTTGGTATAATATAATGGTCCGTTGACACGATGATGGATCGTCTACCTTGACCGGACAGGTAAATGTGCTTTCACACTAATGCGCTGAAAGTGTATAATCGTTGCGGCGCGCAGGTATATTAACAAGGGTCAACAGCTCCATCAAATCTCGAGAGTCGTGTAATATACGTCCCGACTGCCACAGTCGTGCGCAAGTGATAAGCGACGTACAAAGCGAAGTACGCTTCAATGCCCTGATGCGATACAAAGTAAGCTACTAATTTTCTTCATCATGGATTGAATCGTAAAGCGATAAACTGCGTAGATGTATGTGGCTGGATATCGAAATTATTCGTTATACATATTTGGAGATCTAGCAAAAGTAAAAAAATAGAGAAAAATTTTAAATAATCATTTGGAAGAAAATATTATTGAGGATAAAGTGTGTGGCTAAGCGTTCGTAAACGTTTCGCTTGATTTTAGGGTCCTCAATAATGATAATCTTTTTTGTATATACTGAGAGAAATTATTCGATATGAAATTAACAAATGGATATTTCCGATTAAAGTACTAATAAATTTTGTATCCGATCAGGAAATATATAATAAGAAATATTGGTTCATAATTTTTTGATCAGTTTATCTGATGGAATACCATTATCATCGAAAATATTCGATTAAATTTAATTGGTTATCTTGATCGGATATAAAAATTCATCTGTAATATTTTGATCGGAAATATCCGTTTGTTAATTTTTTATTGGGTAATTTCTCTCAGTGTATGATTGAAGTATATCGAGTTGATATAAAAAAAAGATGTATATCTCCAATCTGGGCTTTTTATCGTTTTGAATTGGTGATTTTCGCGACCTGCTACATGCTGTCTGACAATCAATTATCGTCAATTACTGATCAGTTAAGATTTCATTGATAAATTTTAGTGTTGATAAACACATTTCATTGATAAACATTAGTGTTGTTTAACGGCAAACAATAAATATGCGGCGCGTGTCATGCGCAATTAAATTAGCTGCCACTGTTAATTGATATTCGTTTTTGTTTACATAGCGCTACTTGTTAAAATTCTCTTTTGGATAATTTTTCTCCAGAAAGGTAAAAGCTCAAATTAGAGAGTTACATGTTTGGAATAGACTCGACGTGAGTTTTAATCGTATGCAAAAACAATTGCCATTATCGAGAGCTTCCAAAATCAGATGAAACTTGATCGCTCTGTTTAATCCTCTGTATAATCATATTTTTTGGAACACTGAGAGAAAAGTATTTGTTATTTATAACTATATAATCACATAGAGAAATAATTATTATGATCAGAAAAATAATTTTTTTTATTAAATTTTACTATAATTTTAGTGATAATAACGTTACATGCATATTATTACTACCATTTTCGTGTTAAAACAATCAAAACATATAATTGAGGCCAAAAATAATTACAATTTTAGTTAAATCAACAATTGTTTTTCTCTTAATGCACACTACAATCTGAGCTTGTTACAGACAACTTTGAGCAATATTGAGCTACCATGACTTTGTTGAGAATCAATATCTCTAGACACTTTTTTCTAGAAATATCGAGAAACCCCAGAATTGTAAGATATTAGCGCAATAAAATAAAAATCCGCAAACAGATTTGTGCCATTTTGAAATTTTCCCATACCCTTTGCGGAAGTTAAGAAGTGCATATATTTGCATATAAAGATAAAACTTTGGCGACTTAGACTGCGGTTTCAAAAAACCGCAACGGGCACAATTCGCGGCTGAGTAGTCCTGATATTTGTCAAATTGATAATTGCGAGCGCGTTATGCAACTCTCCCGCGTGTCAGATCGGTTCGGCTGAGGCTTCCTGAAGGAGGGTGCGATCCGTCGCAATAAAAGGTCTTTGCACGCGCAGCTAGGAGTTAAGTCGTGGGTAATAATTACCGATCCCTCGTTAGCGCCGCCAATAGACGGTCTCGCCCACCTGCCCACGTTATAATAATATAAGCCGCCTCTTTTGCGGTCGGTAGCCCTCGCACGTGCCGCAGCCAGAACCTCCTTTATTCATTTTCTGCCCTTCGTTTCTTACCCTCTCACGCCCCCAGGCCGTCGGGCGCTCCATCGAGTGCCCCGATCCGTTTCACGATTTTCTAACGCTCCAGCGTCACGTTACGTCAGGGATGATTCCTTCGAGTCCTCCGATATATCGGATAATCTCAACTTAATATAACGGCAGCGTAGGTGCCGTACAATCTCGTACGCTTATAAACGTGTAATTCAAGAATTCGTCGTTCTCCGCGAATCACTCTTCGCCTTTCTGCGATTCTCTTCTTTCTATCTTCTTTCTTTTATCTATCTTCTTCTACCTTCTCTCTATCTTCTTTCGTACGAAAGAGCCGGCTAGTGGCAATACAATTACGAAGATATATTCGCTGATAGCCTGCGCAAGTATGAAAGTGACGAAACTACCGAGATGTGAGAGCGCGCGAGGATTATGCAGAAATTGATTATTGCGAGCCATTGCGGAGGCCTCCTGTCTCGCGTCGCCGGCTTAAAGCACCCTTTTCGCAATCCTCCCGATATTCCCGTGCAATCGCGCGGGCTTCTCGCTCGGTTAATTGCGTTATTCAGAAACGATCAATCAGCAATTAGCGATCCACTGTCCAGCGGAGGACGCCGGACCGCTGCTGGCCGCGGTATGAAAGCCGCTCCGAGAGCGAACAACGTGGAATTATGAATCGCGAAGCCTGAATAAGGCGCGTTAACCGTATCATTACAATTCCTAATCAAACGCCGGCGTTCACGGCCTTAATTTGTGAAATCAGATTGCGAAGTAACGCGCAGAAGCACGTCTGTGCGCTCCGGCGGAAGAGCGATGGAGATTCCTCATGGTCCATCTCGTTTGTTCTCATGCAAAGAGTACGGCCAGAGTTTCGCCCCTTTTCCTTGTGAAGCTTTAAATATTCCAATTAATGATATACCGATTGGAAACTTAGGATGAGTAGGTATTTTAAGAATATAAAATCTCAATATTAATAGTTGTGTTTGTAGGAGATGAAAGTATTTACAATCTCAACATAGGTTGCACCATGCATTAGTATAGCTGTCTATTGAAACTGCAGCCATTTGGGCTATTTCTCTCTCAATGACTATGAAAATAATATCGAGACTTTATATTCTTAAATTTACTCGACGTGAGCTTCAAATTGCTCTTTTATCCTTTTTTTTTCTATATTTTCTAACGTTACAAAATAATCTCTCTTTCTCCTTCTCTCTCTCGCTTTGGAATTCCCTGCCTGTAAATATCACTGAAGCTTCCTCTTTAGCGTCCTTCCAAAATCTGCTCTTTAAAAAACTTCAGAATTGTGAAGTGCGTGGTGTGAGCTTTACGCTCTCAAATTTTAGATAGGATTGAATTGTTGCGCGCTATATCCTTATGTTATTTATGTTTAATATTCTAGCGTTGTAAAACATAACTATTTTTGTCTAGCGTATTATTTTACTATTATAATTGTAAAAATTTTATTTTAGTTTAACTTATTAACTATCTATTATTTTGCTGTACTCTATGTATCTGTATTTGTGTATTTGTGTGTATCGTGTGCTTAAAGATTTCTCCGTGCATTAAATCCACCTATCTATCTATATATCTATCTATCTATCTATCTATCTATCTGTTTATCCCTCTCACACGTGTTCACAAAGTGACGTTTATTATTAAATATACTCATCACGTCCAACAAAACTTTTTCCTCCGCTTTTTCTCGTCGTTGGAAAAAAGAAACTAAGCGGGATCTTTTTCTTTTGCGTGTCGCCTGTGTAGGTGCTAGAACTACGTGATAAATATATTATATCCGTCTCAGGGATCGCGAGCGAGCTGTTCTGAAAACGATGACCGGTCCAACCGATACGACGCAACCAGTTCCGCGCGTCGGTCCAGCGCCAATTTGCGCGGCGTCGCGCGAGAGAGGAGACGCGGCCAAAAAAGGACTAGCAGAAGAGAGAGAAAGAGGCACGCAGGAGACCGGTAACACGTGATAGCGCATGACGAAGGCATGATGGATGAGGGGGCGGCTAGTTTACGTGATCGGGACATGATCGCTCGCAGACGGGGTGGTCCGTTTGTCCACCGCTGCTCGCTCCGTGTCCGTCTTTTCTCTTTCTGCCTCTCGAGAACGTGTGCCTCCTGTGCCTCCCTCTCCTCATCCTCTTCCTCCTCCTTCTCCCTCTCCTCCTTCTCCTTGCCCAGCGCCCCATTCCTCGTCTCTTGCCGCTCTCGTCCTTGTCGCACTGCTTGCATACGTCGCGTGCACCAAGGAACGCGGCCGAACGCGCCCCTGTCACCGAGCTCGAGCGATCCTCGTTGTCGTATCCGGTGAATGCGACTACAGGAGAGACTCACGGTACGACCTCGCATGCCGATGTCTCGTCTACTCACGCGTCGCCGAGCAACATTTCGCGGACTGTGCTTGCGCAAAAATATCGCTCATGCGACCGATTCTCATGCTACCATTTGGCGAAGTCGAAACCGCCGCGGGCGTTTCAGCGAGTTTGCTCGACAAGTCGACCTTGCATCTCTCTGCATCTCAAGTATCTCTAGACATTTCATTCTGAAGCTAGTATTTGCATTATGATTGATTAAAGGGAGTATAGTTTACCTTGACTCTTAATCGGAACGCCGATGATCTCAAACAGCTTGTCTGTGCATGCATATATATATATATATATATGTGTGAGTGTGTGTATGTATGAATGTGTGTTTACAGACTTTTCTCATACTGATTAAAATCTTAGAGTGACCTGTTTTGTTTCACCTTCGGCGTAGGGCTATTGCTTCTCATGATAGTTTCAGCGAGAAAATTTTTATTTTACATTAAACCTGCAAATTTAAAAAACGAAAGAAGAATCTAGAGTTATAATATCACACATGTGTTGTTAACAAATAATTAGAAATTTATGAAAAAAAATATTATATATATATATATGTATATTATAGAAAATAAATATATAAATATATAAAAATATATAAATATATATAAATAAAATGTCTGTTTCCTAAACACTTTTAAACTTTTTGTTCGATTTGGATCAAATTTTGCATGGTTACTCTCTGGGACCTTGCCAACAATACAAGCATGAAATCTGAATACAATTCACATCTTTCTCCTGATTTCACCCTCTTGACATTTTATGTGATAACTCGGACGTCATTTCAGGTTGTTAAATGTCGGCTTAAATTTCTCTCTCTCTCTCTTTCTTTCTCTCTCTCTCTCTCTCTCTCTCTCTCTCTCTCTCTCTCTCTTTCTCTCTCTCTCTCTTGATATAGATGTCTCTTTACTTTCGACAAATTCGTCAAACTGTTCGTCGACAGTTCGTCAAAGTCGGGAACATTCTGTGTAAGCGATTTTATACACCTAAAGATACATTACTGCCTCAGCTCTGACTTCTCAATTCACCGTCTTGATTGCTTTGTGGTACTAATATTAGAACTCTGATACATACCAACACACACACACACACACACACACATACATCCACAGATATAATTCGACTTGGAAGAAATCCGGTACCGCGTGACGCAAACATTAAATTAAATATTTTAAAGGCCGACGGGAATAATAACTATCAATGTACTCTCTGCAACATGAACACCGATTGCCGGGTTGGAATATAATGTAACAATCGATTATGAAATAGTATGCGACGTACAAAGTAAGTTTGTCCGTTTCGAAGATCTATAATGTTTTGGTTTACGTGGATTATTGAGTGATCTCTCGCCTACCGGATAAACACGTCAGTTATTGGCGAGCAATAACGGCCTTTTTTCTTTTGTTTTGATACTGTCGTGTAGTGCGTCGCGTACTCTTCCGTGACCGAGTTATTACATTTCGAGTCGACGAGCATATCGTGACGCAGCTGAAGTATTGGTACGTTAGTTATTATTCCCCGCGTTGTAGTTATTGTTCTTTGTATTCTATTGTATGTTAGTTATTATGTTCTCTGTATTCTATTATATGTTAGTTATTATTTCCTAACTCTCTCTTTTATGTAAAATCTTCAATTAATTTCATCGATATCACGTTTATTAACATGCGCGTTTCTCCAATCGAGCCGTATCTACGCGAACGTCAATGCTACGAGGCATATCCGGAGTATCAGCCGGACGAAGCAGCTGGAAGCCAGGGTGCTGGATCGAGAAATCAGGACGGAGGAAGCAGGTCTCCAGTACGCGACAGTGATACATCATGTAGGGGAGAGTTGCCGAAATCGTACCAGTCTTCTAAATGGTACCTCATCAATCGTATCTGATTTTTTTTAATACTTGTAACACGCACAAAATAAGATATAATACGAAAATTTTTATTTATATTTCTCATTGCTCATACATTTTTATTTCTAGGTATATTAGGTGTCGTTCGTATTCAATAATAATAAGGAAATTGATGAGGTACAGGTACGATTTAGAAAATTAGTACGATTTTTGCAACTCTCCTTCGTCCCCAGATACGCTACAGATTGTTTATTACAGAATATCTTTAATTTTAACACACACAGACATTTGGAAAACTTATCGAGAACAAAGAGATACGCGGATTGAAACTTATGTTGGCATTTGTAGTCCTTGATTATTTGATAAATGATTATGTCTTGACGATTATAATCTTACGGAATTCTGATTATTCATTAATTTGTAATATTTATTTCATACGACAATAGACAATATATTGATTCAAGTAGCCAATCAATGGTTCATGATTACGAATCTGTCATGCTCTCAATGAAAGATCGCGAATAATTGGCAACTACGAATGCCGGTCTTGCAATCTAATACAAATGTCATAAATATCGATTTTTCAACTCTCAGTATGAAGAAAATAGTGGTACATAACCATATATAGCATCAAGATAGAATAATAACTTGTGAAGTGTTGTATCTCAAGACTCTCTCTGCAGCATACATATTTGGTGTTCTTCTAGTTCGACGGAATTAGCAGGAATTAGAATGCAGAACCGAAATTACGATTCGGGAAGGGCCGCGCTCCTTTTTTTCCCTCTCGTCGTCGTTTTCGGACGCGGGTCGACTCCGCGAAGTCGCCGTTGAAATCCGTGCGGACGTCGAGGACGGGCGGGCGCCGAAGACGGACGTCTCAGCGGAACCCGGAGTTCACGCTGAGACGTTCTCGAAGACGAGCTCGCGGGCTCCCGAGTTTGACGAGGGCATGGACGAACGGCTTGGATAGGAGGTCCGCGTCGTATATAGGATGGAGCCAGAAACCAGTAGCCCTTCGTCGAAGCGCCCCGCTGACCTCTCCCGACTCTCTCCTCGCCGAGGATTAGACCGCGGAGACGTTCTGACGTGAGGAATGCTTTGCCGGTGCCGAGAGGGATCCTCTCGGGAACGAGGTCCTGCCTCCTCCTCCGCTACTACATCCTGCGCTCTTTTTTCCATTTTCGACGATGTTAATTCTCGATATAACTGTCGCGGCGGGAGAGAGGCTGCGCGAGAGGAAACGAGGCATCTAATTTGAATGCTACTATATTAGCTGCCGCCCGGTGACTCGACAATGTGGACGAAACCGCTCGCGCTGGCTCGCGAGCAAATCGCACGAAATTCGTGCCGAATACGGCATAAAATAAGGGCTTGACGTTTCATCTCGCTAATGAAATCCAGCGGGACGGTTCTCACTGGAGAAATAAACAAAATGATTACAAATTCACCACGCTAGTAAGGAATTGAAGAATGATAAAATTATTTCTTCAATTATTTCCGCAATTACAAACGCAATCGCCTTGTCGCACTATTTGGCGATTACTATTATCAAAAGCTCACTAGTCTCAAATTCGATTCAGAAAATTTCGACTTAAGACTCCTGGATATTCGCTGCAACTATATTGAATCATTTCGTCAGATGCAAGAAATGACACGCTGAAGATTCTTGCCTGCCATTTTCAAATAAAAAGATATATAAATGAAAGAAAGAACTTTAGGTCATTTAAGCATATTTGTAAAATACTCCGAAAACTATCATTTCTCCTTGACAGTCAATAAATAATTGCAAAAGCAACGTCACAAAATCATGGGTAAAGATACACGGAAAGAATAATTTAGTAAAAATTACAATATAATTTTAGCACTACGGAAATAGACTGGCATTACGATAAAAATTATTAAAATCTAATAAAATATAGTAAAAGTGACCATCAACATAGTAAAAATTATTATGTTTATATCTATTTTTACTATGTATTTATTATAATTTTCGTAATAACGCTAGTCTAATCCCGGATTATTAAAATTGTACTGTAATTTTTACTACAATATTCTCTTCGTGTAGATTAAAGAGGAAGGTTGCATGTTACGTCCATTTTACGGCTATTTATTGATTACTGTCTCAAGGGAAAAGAATAGTTTCTGAAACATTTTATAAAAATGCTTAAGCAATTTCAAATATTTTTTCATACAAATATCTTTTTTAATTACTTGCGTTCTCCGGGGAATTATTCTCTTTTTAATGCACTAAATACATGAGAATTTACTATTGTGCACATAGAAAAATACATACTGCATTGAAGTAAAAAATTAAGTGTTACTTAATTCAAGTGCTTCATAAGTTTATATATCCACAAATCTATTGTAAGAGTTCATCATAAGCATCAAATTCAAGATACATTTTGAATCCTAGTAAATTTAGCGTTTCAATCAAGGATATGAAATTAAAACAGCAATTCTGTTTATTTTATACACATACAGTTAAACTTTTTATTCGATACAAAATCTTACAACATATTTTATAAAGCTTAACATTCTTATAAAAAGAGAATGTATTCTTCTTTTGAGCACATGGTTATATCAGCTTTTCTAAAATTTATGATGAGCATATTTCAAGAAAATATCGCTGGTAGAAGAAAATTACTATCTAAAAGAAGAAAAGTAGGCCATAATTGGATTTTTAGCGGTGGAATGATATTTGTTCTTTTTATAAAGCCATTTAATTCGAAAATAAATATCATAACTAACTCTCATATTATACTATATTATAAAAGAAATTTAATCAATATGCTTCTTAGTGAGCTGTGGGATATATTAAATGGAATATATAAAAAAATCGATTTTATTCGAAAATTTGTTGC
>NW_022639632.1:211746-263721 GCF_010583005.1 Odontomachus brunneus | reverse complement strand
TATATATATATATATATATATATATATATATATATATATATTTCTAATTTTAAATTTCCCAGAAAAGTATCTTTTTTATCATATAATATGTAAATTAATAGACTACTTCTGACACTCCTTAAGGAATGCAAAACTCCAGAAGAGCACGTCAGAGAGAGGAGTCGACCTATACCCAGTAACCATATTATGTAAAAATAAAAGTCCGATACAATTCTTCTCTTCTTTCTAAAGACATAATATTTCCAAGTTACGCAATAATGGTTAATATTCATGACAAAGAAATGACATGGGTCTTCCCAGACAGAAACTAATCATACGTAAGAATCTCTGCTAAACCTTTTTAATCAAGGCGAACTTTTTATGTGAAAATGACACGCAAGAGTTCTGGGCGTTTTCTCGCTCTTCTGACGTCATTAATCAAGAGTTTCGCGGCGAGCGAGCAGGAACCTTAAATCCAAAATATTGTTTCGCGATAACAAGTAGACGGAGAAAATTACGAGTCGGACGTTAAGCCGGGGTTTAGTTGATGTCGCGCTGCGCGAACGAGCCCGGGGAACGGATATCCGCGGAAGAAAGAGTCCCAGGACGATCGATCCTGCCACCAGAGCGCCGTGGACATTCGTTTCCATCCGGCGAGATTGAGGGATGCGGCTCGATAAATGCCGCGGTGCGGATTGATTTAGAAGACTCTCTCACATGGGTGGCTTCACTCGCGGGAGTCGCGGAGAAGGCGAATCGTTGTCGGATCGATCTCGTCGCGCGCAGTTGACACGGTCGATCTCACGTAGATGACCAATCAGAGAACCAACTGTTTCGCGAAGGTCGGAAAGCACAAACGGCCGCACTGTCGTCATCGGTTATACGTCGCGGTCGAGCGAGCGAGCCAGCGCGCACGCTCTCTGAGATTTCTTCTATTTTCGAGTCGCCCTTTATACAGCCTGCCGTGTATCTTTACGCACGCGTCATCGCGTAGAAAAGATATTTCCTTCGATATCGAAAATAAGTGGATCTACGTAGAGTGTCATTTTCTCGGTGAGAGTGAGCGGACCGCGAAACGTTTATTTTTGTTTACACGCAAGCCAAGTTAACATTTCTTCCCTTCTATAAGTAAAGGATATGATGTTAGTGGCTACGCGCTAAAAATAATATCCTGAATGCGAACGAGAAGAAATAAAAGAACACTCGAAAACTGTTCCATTTTTTTTCTTTTCGAAAATTCCGCAAAGTCGAAAAGGAAGGTCTTGTTTGGAAAATATTTTCATTCTGTTAATTTTCAGATAAATTACATAGCATTAAACAAGAAAAATAATTTATATCAGTACACTTTACACTTAATTCGAGGAATCATATCATGGAGTTTGTAGAAAATATTTACTTCTTGTTACTTATAATTCCGAATTAATTGTGTTCTCCTCTCGGTAAAATAAAGAGCAATTTTCGCGGCATCAGAATATCATTACAATATCATCGCAATTTTCATGACATCAAATTACTTCTTTCTTCTTTTAAGATTCTTGTTATATGTGGACGTGTCTTTGCGTACTTGTGTTAGTCATTAATCAAGAAATAAGCTGAAACATGTCTATTTGGGTGCATTTTGTTTTAATTGTTTCAAAACTCAGAGCCCTATCACGCGCCACCAACGACGATATTTTTGACAAAACGTATCTGCACCATAATAAAAAGACCTTTCGGGACTTTGACATCTCCAGAGATCGAACGATTGCATCCACGTTGAACGTCGTGTACACAAGAGAAGAACGCGTTTGCCCACGCGGGCCGCACGACGACGGTCGTGACGTAAGGGGAAGAAATACGTGGGGCCCCATGTATGCATATATGCACGTTAACATATCGCGCAAGTTGGGATAATTGGTCGTGCGACGAACGGGACAAATATTATTTCTCCGAGCGAAGCCGAGGGAGGATTATATTTGTATGATAATACTTCACACTCGGCTGGCTTCCTGTAATGGAAGAGGGATATATGCATTGGGGGAGCGCGCCCCGTGATTCAACTTGCTATTATACGATGTAATCAGTACTTCATAAATATCCACGCTTTCACCCGCGCACTACTAAGGACTCGGATAAGTGTTGTATTTTATAGACGCGTTTACGCTGATCGTTTCAACGAGTCGTCGAGATGTGATAACAATGATTCATTGTCGCACGGATAAGAAACACGATTTCTCTGTCGCAGCTAATCATGGTTTGCTGAAACTGTTCTTGTTGTAACTAAAAATCTGTTGCTGTAACCAAAATTTCTACTGCATCGCTTCTGTAGCTAAATATATGCCTACCTGGCATCTTTTCTTGGTATGTAAGCTGAAGTACTAAGTAATATATTGAAAAAAAATAGATTGACAAAATTGGCGGTCACCTCCTTCAAAGAAATATTATATTTTGAACAAATTTGAACAAGTTAGTGCAATAATAACTCGCGTTGATAGAGTTATTGAATAATTACCATAATTACTGAAATCTCAAATCGCAATCATTGAATCAAGTGATATATAATTCATCACAGCAACTATATAATTCGTTCAATCGACTTTGCTTGAACGAATTTTGTTCGTTGAAGCAATGTGTTTCATTAACTCAATCACTTTTTTCTCAGTATACATATATACGTACACTGTGCATATACATGATTATTGGAAGCTATTTTTTTTAGGTCCTATCCATATGTTATAACGAGATTTTGTTACCACACATAGATTCTCGTTATCCCAGCTAATTCTTTTTTTCTGTGAGTGATAGCCATCGCGTATGCAGATCATGAAGAAACGTGACAACAATGTCTCCAAAATAACGAAATCTTTATTGTCATTGCATATTTCACGCGTACAATATTTGGTCTGTGAAACCCGAAAGAATATTCGATTCCATGCCAGCGAAAATTCCAAAATAGCGCAAATCTCTTTGCAAATTTTGATTTCATTGCACTACTATCTTGTAGATGAAACTCTTCCATATTTTTGAAATCTCCCTAAAAATATTGACTTCCAACAAAGTTATAATAGTTCGAAGCTGCCCGGGTCTGACAGACTGACCCAGACTGTACCTCAAAAAATACGACCGTACGCGAAGGACTAGAAAACAACACGTGGCGTGTGGGTTTGTTCCTGACACGAGAATAAATTAAGTTTCGGATAATAAGATGATTCATATTTCTTGGATCAAGTCGTAGTTTAAAGACGATAGATAATTTCGAGACGAAGAAAGCTGCAATCCCACAGGTGGAACGTGATCTCTGCAACTCGGTAGCTTTGAACTCGAAGATGACACCGTTGTTGCGTCCCCGGGGTGTCTTTGTATCGGCGGGCCGCGACCCGCACTCCCCAAAGTCGGATAAGAGGAAGAAACAAATCCGCCACCTCTGGATATGAGAAACCGAAATGCGATGGCCGATGCGATAGCTGTCTTGGTAAGCTGTCTAGGAATGCGGCCCTCTCGCTCAGTCTCCCATTCTATTTCAATCAGCCTCTTTCTCTATCTCCTTTCCTTCCTCCTCTCTTGCTCCCCTCTTTTTATCTTTCTCCCTCTTGCACCATGTCCGAGTCCGACATGACATCCGAGAAGCCTTCATCAGGCCCCAATATCCAGGGCACATC
The DNA here is from genome assembly GCF_010583005.1 of Odontomachus brunneus. NCBI lineage: Eukaryota > Metazoa > Arthropoda > Insecta > Hymenoptera > Formicidae > Odontomachus > Odontomachus brunneus. The sequence continues at coordinate 260,104 of NW_022639632.1, read as the reverse complement.
GTTTCGCTTGCCACCCTGTCGGCGGCAGATCAAATCAATCTCGATCGCGGCGCTCGACCCTTTTCCAAGTTCTCGAGATGTCCGCGTTAATATCATGTCGCGTGAGGTAATATTACTCACAGTATGACGAGTCTTCTTCCCCTTAGCTATCAAACCGGCTCAGCCGCTGGCTGCATCTCCGTAGAAGAAAGCTAAAACACGCGGGCGACAACTGCATACTGAGAAACCACGAAATTAAAAATAGCAGGGAACCGTTATTAGAAAAATAATACGCCACAACGATCAGATACAAGCAAAGAATCGCGACGTGACATCGGCAAGCATAAATAAAATACGAACAACAACATCATGACTGAGCAGTTTTAATCGGTAACAAGCGATATCCTCTTCAGTTATCTATCTGAACGACACTTTGCGTGAAAAGAAGTTTATCACTTGTCGAAGTGTGATTGATAAGTGTATGCTCAGTCGCAAAACGACTTACATATTTTTTGTCGAATAAAGTCGTGGCGCTTCAAGTTGTTACGATTGAGGACCACTGCTAACGAGTATTCAACAGATACTCTGTCCTTTATACATACTTTATGGAATGTATATAAAAGTTATTTTACTTTAATGTATATAAAAGTTATTTTAGTTTTAGTGTTACTTCAATAATGTTCTCTTACTTTAAAATATAAATTTCTCCCCCTAAATTTATTGTCACATCCAGTACTCGACTTCTGTTATAATCGATTACTGTGCGCACACAGAAAAATAACACTCTAGTGACAAGAGAAAAGCGATTATTCAGTTAATTTTCTTCTTTTAAATCTTCTTTTTAATTAAATTGCCCTCTCAACAAAAAATATTTTCTTGATAATAGTCTTAAGTATACTCATCGCAAATTTTAGAAAAATTCATTATCATATAATCAAAAAAAGAGTTTATTTTCTTCCTAAGACTATCATAAAACTTTACCGAAAAGAAAGCCGGTCTTATGTAAATAGTAAATAAACCGAATTTTTGTTTCAATTTAATATTTTTTATTGCAATACTGAATTTACTAGGATTCGGAATGTTACACAAATTTAATGCGTATGACGAACCGATGAGTTAGATTTACTATTATACAAACTTACAAAATTTGACACAAATAACATTTATTTGAATGCAGTACATATTTTTCTGTGGGCACGCATACGTACCAGCAGCCGCTTTTAATTGTGACAACTTGAAGCGCTGCAATTTTATCGAATAAATGGTGCGAAAATCGTTTTGCGCGCGCGCGCGATTGAGCATATACAGGCAGACAGACGTAGGCACCCTGCGGAGTTCGGTGCCGCCTCGCGTCGTCCAGCCGACGACGTCTAAGTGCAGACATGCGTTTATGCGGCTACATCTAAATCCGAGCAAATTGTGTCGGCAAACATCGCGCATTGTTCGCCGGGGAAAAATTGCCGGGGCGCGTTTACGTCACGCCGCCCGTCCTGAAAAGTAATCTACACCGTATTGTCGGTGCGCGCGGCCGGCCATCCGCGAAAGACTTAGCGCCCCTCTCTCCCCCTCTCTTTTTCTCTCTTCGCTTTTTAGCGCGGGCTTAATGCCGCGATATTCAGCGACGAAGAAGAGGACGATGCATTCGCAGCGTGACGATCTGTCACGGGCATCGACGATCGCGGTCGGATGATCGCGCGTAAGCGCGTTATTCGCAGCGGGCCTTTCAGACCGCGACAGTATCGTTGCCTCTTCGGGGGTTGGCACTTCACACGAAGGGTGGGGTGAGTCCTCGGCAGCGGCCGCCATCACGACCGGGAGGATTATCTCTTGCTGGGCCTTGGCACGACGATGCCGCCGATCTTCCTTTCCTTACCTGGCCGCGCGCTCTTGAAGGATTTCGGCGCCTACCTGCACGACTTGCTCACTCGATGTGGTGTACACTGAGAAAAAATATCTAAAAAAATAGTAAATATTCATTTGATGGGCACTAATGACATATTTACTGAGAGAGAAATCTAAATTCTTTTATTCAAGCAGAATAAACAATTGCTTTCGTGAAAAGCTAAGGTTTCCGTGAGGTTTTGAGAAAAAGTTTACTTACACGGAGAGAATATTGTAGTAAAAATTACAATGCAATTTTAGTAGTTCGGGAATAAACTTATTACGAAAGTTATAATAAAACATAGTAAAAATGACCATAAACGTGATAAATTTTACTACATTTATGGTCATTTTTAATATGTTTTATTATAATTTTCGTAAAATAATGTCAGTCTATTCGTGGACTACTAAAGCTGCATTATAACTTTTACACACACACACACACTATAATATCCTTACTACAATATTTTTATTACAATATGTACTTGAAAATATCAACAAAATTTTAAAATATTTTTACTTATTTGAAATTACTTTGAAGAGTATCTTATTTGAAAAATATTTTACGTTATCATAAATCAGTTTATTATTAGTATCCACCGCGCGCGCGCGCGCGAATAAATACTTATTATTTCTTGGATATCTTTTCTCTCGGTGCATAATGGCAAGAATTCGATAGATTTAATTCGTGCATTTGATACTGTTCTTCAGTCTGATTTGTGCATCCTCGATTGATCCATCGAGGTGGCTTGCTGATCATCAGAGACCACATTTGTTGGCGTTCATCGCCGACTATGAATCGAATAGTGGTACTCGCGTTTCGCGGGAATGACTCGATACGGATTTATGGAGACTGCTTGTGTCTCGAGTTGTTACGGGCGACTTCCAATTCTAGAAAGGTTTCTTAAGAGAAGTTGAATATTATACTCGCTATAATGTCAATATATTTCCACTGCGAAAATGGCCGAACAAGTTTGGGGAAACACACGACTCCGTCGTGTTTACATTTCTGTTTTGCGAGTAGCCTAGCAGCAGTACGCGCGAGTAGGTAGCCCGACTTGTGTGGAGTGCATGCAGTTCGTTTCGTGAACTGCTCAATGTTCCGTAAAATGACGAGTCTGCCTTTTTCAATATTTGTCCGTTCCATGAGTATCTATATAAACTGCAGTCAACTGCATAACGTAGATGTTGCTAACTCCTTCGAGTTGCGCTTCATGAGAAGTCGACTCGAATCGATGTGATCGCCGTCGCGTCATCACGTTGCGAATCCACTGGGAGAATTTTACGTACTAGAATCGCAGCTAAAAGCCGAGAGAGAAAGAAAGAGAGAGAGAGAGAGAGAGAGAGAGAGAGAGAGGGGAGGAGGGGACAAAGACGAAGACACGCGCGGGATTCCGTGCACTCGGCTCTTCGGCCGTTTTCCGGAGCGCCGCAGCTGTAAAACGCGTATCGGCTCGGTGATCCACGGTGCCTAATTTTCGAGAGTAGGTCCAGGCGGGCGGAAAGGGGGCGAGGAACCACCTGGAACACCCCGGATCAAGGGAGTGAGAGACTATTCGGATGCGCCGAGCCGTGCAACGAGCCGCCGCGAAATAAGGGATGCTCTCCTCCACCCTGCCTGTCCCTCCACGACCCCGTCGCCGGTTCCGACAGTGTCGTAATGCGGTGCCTCCGCCCGTGTTTCGGGCCCTCGACCGCCGTTTCTTTTTTTTTTGCGTCCTTTTTACGTACGTGCGCGTACGTGTACACGTGTAACTAATACGAAGACGCCGGCTTCAGCTCGGGACGGCCCTCGGCGAGCGGAGGGTACGCCGAGACTTAAGCGCGAGCATACTTACCGCATGTTGCCATAATGAGTCGCGGGGTCGAGCACACCGAGGGGGGAGAGAGAGGGGAGGAGAGAGAGAGAGAGAGAGAGAGAGAGAGAGAGAGAGAGAGAGACGGAGGATTCAACTCTCCCACTCTTCCCTGCTCCCTTTTCATTGAATGCCGCAAAGAGCGGCCGATGCCTCCAAAGGAAGATTAAAGAGCCGCGATCCTCGGCGCAGTTTGTTTATCGGCCGGCTTTTTTTCTCTTTCTCTTTCCTCGCTCCTCCGCCTCTGCTATTTCTCTTTTTTCATCTTCATCATGATCTTCCTCTTCTTCTTCTTCTTCTTCCTTCCCTTCGTCTGTGCCATCTTCGACACCCGCCATGGTCCCTTCGGCGCCGCGTGTACGTGCCGATCCGCCGCGCCGTATTACGAAGCAATAAAACCGAGGAGCGGCTTCCTCAGCGGGCAAACTTGGCGCGTTTGTGTTTAAGTTGGAGACGGCGCGTAATGTCGATGCTCTCTGGTGGATATCGGCGATTGCTCGAGGAATGTCGACGTTCTACGTGCGGATCGTCGATTCTCGCCCCTCCCCCTCCACCTCCCCTGGTCCTCTCAGGCGATGCGAATTTTGAGTTTCCGGTTTCTTTTGCCGTAAAATGGCCGATCATCCTCTATGCCGTGCGGATATTCTCTCTGACGACGCGCACGGTAATTTTCCGCGCTCCCTCTGAAATCATCAGCGGGACGATCCAATTTAGTCCGTGTGCGTTTCTGCAGCGGCTTCCGCCCGACAACTGTAAAAGTTACGCGCGTCCCGTCGCTCACAAAGCGCACGTAAAATCGCCTCCCTGCCTACGTAGTACACGCACTGGATGTACAAGGGTTCAATCGCGGTTTTGCGAGGGGTTGGAAAGTCGACACACCGGAGGGACGTGCAGGGGATGTTTCGGAGAGTAGGGCGTACACACAACCGGCGGAGGGAAAACATGGTGGCCAACTGGTTGCGGCATTCATCAGAGGCGGTGCTCCGCGTACCTTTTGAGATCTCCTCTTTTTTACCGTCCTCCGTATACACGCGTACACACCGGCGCGAAGGGGGACGAAAGAGAGAAAGAGAGAGAGAGAGAGAGAGAGAGAGAGAGAGAGAGAGAGAGTGTGTGTGAGAGAGAGTGAGAGAGAGTGAGATGGGGGAGAGAAGGGGAACGACTGGCTCTATGAGAAAAACTCTCCATTGAAATTATCGACGAGAAAGGAGCCGCCTCCGTGTCGGCTCCCTTTGCGCGATCCGCTCCGATCCTAGGAGGAATCATCGGGAGGTATTTACACCTTCTTTATACGCCGAAGAGAGCCGCACGCAGTGCATTATCGTCGGCTCTGCTTAATCATGCGTGGAGCACGCGAACGTGGGCGCGCGCGCGCGCGCTCATCTCGCTACTTACAAAGCCGCACGTACGTATTGGCAAAACGTCGTCACAAAGAAAGTACCTTTCTCCGCGCGTTCCTGAGGCCGCTGTCGCGTAAATATAACGTCTTTGAACGTCGTACACGGAAAAAGAGAGTGGGAGAGAGAGAAACGAAGAATGCATTATTAATACCTGGGAAGAGAGATTGCGCGAAAACGTATTTTTTTACCTGCGAGGTGGGGGAGTGGAGGGGCGAGTGGCGCTAATTACGAAAACGATCGTTTCGGTCTGTGAGGACATGAAATGAGGTTTTCGCGATCGCGGTCCATCGGCGCGCGCGAGGGACCCTCAAACAGTCGAGACGGCACCCCCGTCAATCCCGTAGCCACCATTCGTTCTCCGATGGTGGATTCCACGCCGGACCATCGCGTCATCCCCGTGTGCCGGGGAGTCAATAGACTCGCGAGGAAAAAACGAAGACACACGACGCTCGCGTTGCGGCGAAGTATGTCCGATGGGAGGAGAATGGAAACAGGCGAGTCGCCGCGGCGCGCATCAGAAGCGTGGCAGATCTCCCTCTCGGATGTTTCCAATTACGTTTACGTCTCTCCTCTTCTACCCTGCCGCCCGCTCCCCTCTCACCCTCCTACCCGCCCCGGCATCCTCGCCCCGGTGCCGGTGTCTGATTACACCGCGATGTCGGGCGTCCCGTACGCCGCAAAGAGGAGAGAGAGATGCACTTGCCGTGCCCGTCGTCCTTCGTCGCCGGGCGCCGAAGCCTGAAATCAGAGAATAATAAAATTCACCTAACGCCGTTTAACCGGGGATACCGAGGGGGCTCGTCGACTTCCGCGTAGCGAGACGCAACTCGCGGAAAGGACGCGCGCGCGCGCGAGGGAGTAATCCGATACGTTTCGACCGCGAAACTTTCGCGAGGAGGGTTTACATAGTTACGCTAGTTCGGCAAAGTCTGCCCTTTAAAGAGACCGCGATATACCGTCAGACGGCCGGTCCACGTTGTCCGTCTCTCCGCCGCATGGACTTCCGCTCGGACGTCGCGTTTCCTACAGGCAACCCCTTTCGAACGTCCTGTTCAAATCCAAGTGCGCTACTTCTAAATACAGCGTGTAACTTGATTGAAGCTCCTTTCGCATGTTTCTTGCGGCTTCAAGTCACGTCACTCGACACGCTTAACACGTGTAATTTTTTAGCCACCAAATTTCTTAACCAGTGATGAAGCGAAGGGAAATATCACTGAAGATTATTAACAGGCGTTTACGAAATGTTTGGACAAACTTCTAGGACTTTCTAGAACTTCTTTCCTCCCGTCAAAATAAAGGAAAAAAATTTATATAACCCATAATCAAATATGAGTGATTGCGAAGTTATAGTGTAGTAAGACAATGTTTATGTTAATGCTATTATTAAGTAATCATAAGTAAATATTTAGGTTATAATAGTCGAGGCGGTATGTTCAAAAAGTACATGATTTATGCATAATAGAGTACCGCCATATTTGAGCCGTCAAGTGAGAAATGTGCTTAACAATAATTACTCAGATGGATAGATTGGCGGAGGAGAGGCAGTCGCACGCAGGCCTCCATGTTTCTTAGACTTGAATCCGCTAGATTTTTATCATTTGAAGCACTTAGTGTATTCGCAATCTATTGATAACCAAGACTTGTTTCGTCAACGCATTATTAATACTGGTGAGGCTATAATCGTCCGCGAACCTTTGAAATGGCTCGATAAACCTTACTTCGTCGTGTCAATGCCTGTCTTTAATCAAGCGGCGGCCATTTTGAGCATTTGTTTTAATTTAAATGTGCACTTATGATTATTTAATAGTAACGTTAACGTAAACTTTGTTCTGCTATAACTTCGCAACCACTCATATTTAATTATGGATATATGCTAATTTTTTTCCTCATTTTAATAAAAGTAGTAAGCTCTAGCAGTTTCTCTAAGTATTTCATGAACACTCTGTGTACACGCACACGTATGACATAACATTTTATTTACATATAAAAAATAACAACATTGAAAGTCTGCTCTGCATAGAATAACAGTAGAAACAGTAGAATTGTTGAATTAAAACTTTCGTTGTCTTTACTTAAAGTCAAGAAGAAGAAGTGAAGCTGCCGTATTTATCAGTCTTTTTTTGAGAAGACATTTTTTGTTAGAAGAATTTTATAAAAATTCTCTGAACCGGAGTAGTTTGACTGAATCTGGGACAATTCGGCGTCCCGGACAGCATTCGAAAAAAGCCGGGACGAAGAGTGGAAAATCGAGGCAGATTCGGCAAAAAGGACACGTCTGGTCGCCTTAGTAAAAAGAGATTCAACCGAAATAACACACTTAGATTCGCAGCCTTTTGCGCAACGAATTGCTGCGACGTATAATTTAACGCCGAGAACAATATCAGTCGCACTATCATATTCTTTATCCTTCGTTCATCCCTCTCTCTCTTTCTCTTTCTCTCCCCCTTCTCTCTTTATTTCTCTCTTTCCCTTGCATTTTTTTTTGAACGACAAATACAATCTCGTTTATAGTAAATCGCTCGATTGTTACCGCCGCTGTTGTTATTATACGTCCGCGGCTAAATCGATTATTCGCAAATTGTAATTATTATTCTCCGCGGCGTATCTTTGTCCCGAGTTATATATATTTTTTTTTGTTCCGTTAATCACGTTGCGCCAGTCTCTTTTTGTCGCGGAACGAGACATTTAAAGCCCCGCGAGCGCGCATAATCCATTGTTCACACGGATAATTTTATTAATGTACGTTAATCCGCGTGTTCCACGCGTTCAAATGCCCGTATTGCAGTTCGTTAACTTAATGGCGATTATCAGGATGAAATACAACTCGTAAATGCGCGAGGCGCAATCCGGATAAGCCGAAAGGCAATAAAGAGGAATTGTAAATGCCTCGGATGAAAATGCTGCCAACAATGCGGCCTCGATAGTATTCTGTTGGTGTTAAACGTTCGAATAACACCGTTGCGTGCGGAAATCGGTTCGATTAAAAATACCGCTAAGCGCGCTAGTCGTTTTTGCGCGATATGCAACAATAGGCGGAAGTACACGGAGTTTGCGATGCAAGTTCCGCGGCCGTTACCCCGGAAAATTGCTAACACGCATCGCGCGCGAAAGGTATGGAGATTCGGCGTTGCAATGAACAAGCGCGACGGAGAGAACGTGTCCTTTCTCTTTCTCTCTCTCAAAAAAAAAAGAAAAAAGAAAAAGGAAATTATTTCGTCTTCTCTCTCTCAAATGAGATGTATCTGTTGGGATGCGTGAACAATCGCGCCAATGAAAGGAGGAAGCGTCCCGCGTGCAGTTACAAATTAGCTTAGTTCCGTGTCAGCGATCATCCGACACATCAACTTCGCGTGCCAGACAAACGCGGCGCGAACGCACGCGGGACTCGTCGCGTTTCGACTGCGACTTGATAAATCCAATTGTGCGCGGCTAAAGCCGAAAGGTACACGAGGGCCGTGTCGAAAGAGACACGCCACCGAACTTTGACAGCGACTCGCGCTGCCGCGTGTTTCATGGCTATCAAGCGAAGGCTACCTATACTCTAGCTGCGGGGAATATTAGTGGCGGGTCGTATAAAGACGTTATTATATCCTGACGGCCGCCGTCTGCACGCATTCGTCGCGATCTGTATCGCCTCCCGAGACTCGGTGAGTCGAATCGTGAGATGCGACGAGGTTCTTCGCGCCCCGGGAAATCGCGCTCCGTTGGGACGCGACGTGTTCATCTCGTAGATGACGTGAGTCCAATTTTCGAGTACAATCTCAGAGGGAAATATCGGCACAAGTGAACAAGTCGCGGCCAATTCGCGGCGAATTAACGAAGCTAAGACGTTCGGCACCTTCACGGCACTCTGAAAGTGAATTTCGAGCCGCACGGAAGAAAGTATCAGTCCGAGTGACTGAATGGGGAACAGACAAAAAGCTCGCCAGCGAGTAATGTTTCTGTTACTGTGGCCGAAAACATTCATTTGAAAATCCAGTTGAAGCTCAGTTGAGATAACTGAGAGCAATTGGCTAAGTAGAAACTATTCTCTCTACTACGAGAATTTTTCTGTTCCCCTACAACTGAGTTTTTCATCTGGTTCGCAAGTACACTAAGAAAAAAACTAAATATTTACTATTTAGTTAGTAAATATTTATTTTTTGGCAGGTATTAACAGCATAGTTATTTAAATCTATAAATTCCTTTATTTAAGTAATTAGAATAAATAATTGCTTTCATGAAAAACGAAAATTTTCTTAAGTTTCTAAGAAAATGTATATTTTCTTATTTGAAAAACACTTTATATTAGTATAAGTAAATCTGCTGATAGTACCTACTAAAAATAAGCATTTATTATTCTTTTGATATATTTTTTTTCATTGCAGAAAATTCAGTTGCACTGACGGAGTTATTTTTTTCATGTAACTGAAGGTGTTCTTCACACAGAGAACAAGGATTGACCGACAATATGCATCACTGATAATAAGAATAATAAGGCATCTTGTTTGGCAAAGGAAGATTTGAGATCTAAATCTTCTTCACGGCCTGGTAATCTAATTCCTCCTGCTTAATCTGGCAAAACTATTTGGCCGATTAATTGCAGACTTGGCTGGACACACATATTTAGTGTCGATCGCTTTAAGTCCTGAGGTAGTATTCGGACGATATTTCTTCACTATAATTGTCCTCTACACTGAGAAAAAGTTTGGTAATTTATATTTGTAACTATACCCTCTTAAAGCGAATCAATAAAAATGTTTCTGATTAGTCAGAAAAGGAGCAAAAGTCAGAAAAGTCAGTAAAAGAAGCATCTCACCGGTAATCAGTGAGCGAGTATTCACTAATTTTCAATGAGAAAACAATCTCACTTTACTGCTCTATCTTATTTTCCACTGATTTTGACAAGTGGAAGTATAGTTTCACTATAAAATCTGTAATACACAAATTCGTTGTACGTTATACCAAATTCTTTCTCAACTTTCTGTGTTTGTGATGACAGAATTAACGGCTTCTATGTACTTTGTGCGCAATGACGTTATTTATGTTCGCAAGAGGTATCAATCATGAAAACAATCGTTACTGTTAGCTGATTCTTTCAACGAGATTTTACTGATTACAATGCTATACTTATAACTAAATTACTTGTTGTAAGTATAGCATTTCACTTTTTTTCAGTGAAGAATACATTCTCTTGAAATGAATTAGTAAAATTGTTTCTGATTGTATCAGTGAAAGGAGCATTTAATTATCGTTAATTAGTGAGTATTCACTGATTTTCAATGGAAACGCTCCTACTTTACTGCTTCATCTTATATTTCACTGATTTTGGCTGGTGGAAGAACGATTTTACTGTAAAACCTGCACATACGAATTCGTTATATGCTGTGTCGAATGCAATTGACACATTTCTGCATTTTTGGCGATGGCAGTATCGACTTCTATGCGATTTGCATGCACTGAAACTGTGTCTGTATTTGCAAACTGCATCAATAATAGGAACAATCGCTACTACCAGCTGACTCTTTCAGCGAGATTTTACCGATTGCAGTGCAATACTTATAACTGAACTATCAGTTATAGGTACAATTCAATGAGGAATACACTGATTGTACATTGATTGCCAAGAAAACTATTTCTTATTAAACTCCGCTACAATGTTGATGTGATAATAATATTATATGCACGTTATACTACTACTATTTTCATGTTAGAACAAGCAAAAAATATAATTAGGGCAAAAAATGACTATAATTTTAGTTAAATCAACTATTTTTTTCTCCGTGTACGAAAGCAGCTGCGCGCAATGTGGAATTATATAAACGCAATTCAGACCGCATTCCTGGCAGTCCATTTGCTACTATGATTAAGTAGTTTAGGGTGAGAAGAGAGATCTGATAGAACTTCGAAATTTTGTTTTACCGCGATAAAAATGTATGGTATTAGACGAGTCAGAGATATTAATATGAAATCAATAGAATCCGGCGCGACGTTTTTGTCTTTTTTTTTTTTCGCATTTCTCCGTTACACGCGAGCACGTTTTATCGGAGATAATCCGTAACCTCTTTATCGACGTTCCTATCAGACCGATAGTTTTTTATTTTCACCCGCACATTACTAATGGTGGAGAACAATGCGGGATAAATCGTATTGTAAAATCAATTTCTCGTCGTGTAATGCCGTCAACGTGAAGTTATGATTGCTGCATGAACAAGTGACGAACGTATATGTGCGCGAGCGCGCTTTTCGTATATAAAAATAATTGATGGTCGACGAGTTTTTCGCCAGCGACATACACGGGGTGCTTTTTACATGCCGCGACGAATGATCGAAATAATTTGCGCGTCGGCGCCTGATCCGCGAAACTTTCTCGACGGCACGCATTTGTATCCGCGTTGCATTTTTTTGCACGCCATTTCCTCCCTCTCCCCCCTCCCACTCCCCTCGCCACTCTCACTCCCTGCCCTCTTCCCGCGCCCGTGCGCATCGTTAATCGCGGCGATTGCCGCGCGCGCGACGAGGAAGAGTTAGATACGCAGGTAATTGGCGCCTAATTGGACCCACCTGTTCCATCCGGCCGGGCAAAGGAATCTCGACTCTCTTACCGTATTTATTTTAAGCGAAAGGGTTGGTCTCTCTCTCTTTCTCTTTCCCTCTCTCTCTCTCTCTCTCTCTCTCTCTCTCTCTCTCTCTCTTCCTCTCTCGGTTATCCGGCACTCGTGCTCGTGATTCTCTTTTGTCGACGACAAATCACGGATTCCGCAAAGAGGCATTTTAATACACCCCCATGGAAATTCCCCTCTTCCTACTCTCCCTGTTCTCATCGAGAAATGAGCTGACGAGACTGAATTGCTCGATCGAGAGATTGAACCCGATCAAGGGGCAAAATGTTGATCCCGTTGTTCCGGGCTCGACGATTTGGAAAATAGCGCACGACGTTCCCAGAGAACGCTTCAGCTCGACGCGACGTATCGAATTTTTGCAGCTTCACTTCGGCTCCGGGATGTTTGAGCTGGACGTGATGAGCTATACGCGATAGAGAGTGAGACGTCAAACTACAATCGTCAGTGTCGCGAATTAAAGCGAGAAGCAGCGCATCAGCGCACCTGCGACTCGCCGACCATCAGCCGACGTCGCCCGCGCGATACACGTCGCGCGAGAACGCGTCCGCTCTAATTCCGCGTAATGCGGCGTTTCGTGCGAGTTGCTTTGTATGCGAAGTAATCGCTTTAAAGCGCTCGCTAATTCTCAAAGAAAGAGCAAACGCCGGTTTTTACTGGCGGCCGCCATTATCTCTCATTAGAGCGGTTTCTTTCACTGGGAAACCCGTCGCGCGCTTCTCTCTTATGTCAACCCCCGCGCTTATGTGTGCGGACGTGGGAGAAATGTGGAAAATAAAATGAAGACGGGGCGGATTCGAGAGAAGGTCCGCGCGAGAGAAGAGGGTTGGGCAAGGTACCGTGTTGCGACACAACGGCCAATTGGCGCAATTGCGCGTGCGAAAAAAGCTCGGAGATAAAAAAGAATATATTCAAAATCGGACGGGTTGTGCCGATGGTAGATAAATCGGAGGGTGGATTACGACGCTCGTGATGGACGTTACGCGTGAAAGCGGCGTCCGGATGTCAAACTCGACGTCCATCCGCGTCAAACGGTTCTTGTTCGCCTTGTGCGTTTGCAACACGCACGGGCCGGTGGGATCGCGAGGGAAAATCCAATATAAAAGCAACCCCGACAAATCGAAGATCGTACTATTATGGATGACAGAGTTCATCATTGATCATTAAAGGCTCGTTTCGCGTGCGATTTTTCATCATCAAGATCAGAGCTCGGAACAGTTTGCCAATTTCGGCCGATTCTCGGGAGCTACGCCTTCTATCTCCCCTTTGCCATGCAAGTGACGGTCATGCCTTTAAGCTTGGAACCGCGACTGGCCGTGACCGTCACTTTTACGGCCCGCCGCGCGGCAAGGGGGAGATAGAAGGTGTAGAAGCTCCCGAGAATCGGCCGAAATTGGCAAACTGTTCCGAGTCCTGATCAAGATAACGGTAAGGTCTTTCATCCCCTCTCTTGTTAATTTGACAACTCAAAATAATTTCGCGATTTTGCATTGGACAGTCCGGGAACAACCCAATGAATTTACAGACACAATAAGGCAGGACTCGGAACAATTTGTCAATTTTGACCGATTCTCGGGAGTTACGCCTTCTATCTCCCCCTTACCGTGCGGCGGGTCGTAAAAGTGACAGTCGCGACCAGTCGCGGCTCCAAGCTTAGAGGCACGTCGCTTTCTTGGCCCGCCGCGCGGCAAGGGGGAGATAGAAGGCGTAGCTCCCAAGAATCGGCCGAAATTGGCAAAACTGTTCTGAGCCCTGCAATAAGGACTCGTGAGGAGAGTCCAACGGACTGATGCCAATCAACATGTTCCAATGTCGGACGTGAATGAATCGTATACGGACGAAGCCGAAGTAGAATTCACACCTTGGCAGAAAAATAGAAAGGCACGAGCCAATCAGAACTTGTGTCAGCCGGTGGTCGACAGTTTCTGCTTTTCCACCAGCGCGAGTTCTGATTGGCTTTTTCCTTTCTGCTCTTCCAAGCTGCAAGTCCTCTCTAAGAGTAGGTGTTGCAGCCATGTCGCTGTCGCACCATCGCGCTTGGTCCTGCCGCGCCGACGAAAGGGTGGCGGGCAGGCAAAGGACAAAGGAATCGAGTCGCACGCGCGGAAAGATGGAGGAGCGATGCCGAGACTCACGCGAATATTTGAGCGGCGTCGCGATCTCGCGATTTCTCTTTTTCTTTCCTCTCACACATACACGCACACACACATACACACGCAGTCACACGTGCACGCACAACGGCAAAACTTACCCCGACGACGTGAGAAATCCGCGCGGAACGCTCGGCGGAGGCAGATAGGGAAAGGAGACGGGTGACGGTGACGGTGACGATGACGACGATGACGACGACGACGACGACGACGACGACGACGACGACGACGACGACGACGACGATGACGACGACGATGACGACGGCCGGCGACGGCGTTGCGTGCGAGAGTGGCGTCGCGACGCCGGGCGTCGGCGTGGATCTCGCGCGCGCCCTGCAGCGCGACGACGCTCCGCGACGCGCCGCGCGTCGAAAACAATGGCGTCGTCGAAATTCCGATCCAACGGGGAACAGAGAACCGCCCACGACAGGCGCCGCCCCCGGTTCAGAGCATCGGCGGCGGCGGCGGCGGCGGCGGCGGCAGCGGCGGCGGCGGCGGCGGCGGTGGCGGCTGTGCCGGGGGCCGCGAGGCCACGTCAGGGAACGCGTGCGGAGTTGCGCCGCGACGCGCGGTTGCGGTTTATCCCCACCGTCGACGACCGGTGAACACATCGAGCCGCGGCCACGCCAGGACGACGTTGCTCCACCCAGATGCACGTTATACCGCACGCTCCTGGTCGAGAAGCCTCGTCCGGGGTAACGTTGCCCGGAGGCAAGGCAACTGCTGGTCGACTCGTACCGGACGGGAAAGGGAGAAGAGCGCGATGGAGGGAGAGAGATAGGGCGAAAGGACGTGGAGCAGGAGGGGACGGGGCCGGCAAAGAATGAGGAACGGAGACGGTGAGAGGCGCGGCGGAGCAGGGACAACACCGAAGGGAGAGACGGTGTGTGTATGAGGGAACGCGCTTAGGGGTGGGGTGCGCCGAAATCGTGCGGCAGGGATCTCGGCATGAGGAAAGGCAGACTCTGGTGGTCAATCGGGCGCCGCGCACCGCAGCAGCGACGCGTCACTGCATCCCTGTTTTGGGAGTCGGGCACGTGCTTCTTTCCTCTCCACCGACGCGCACGTTCAACTGCACTCCGGCTCGCAGCAGGTCGTCCGCGTTCGCAGCCAGCGAGGCGCGATAAACGCCGTTAAACCGCCGTGCGGCCGCGCTTCCACGCCCGCGCTACATCGCCGGCCGAGAGAGGACCGTTTCTGGATTTGCTCACACGCATTCTCTCTCACTCTCTCTCTCTGTCTTTCTGTCTTGCCCTCTTCTCTCTTTGCGACTCTGAGCAATAGAGTAATACGAGCAGGTGCGCGGTGTCGACCTCACGTTCACCTCGCGCGCGCGTTCATCCCTCGAACAAATCGCACCCTCTCCAAGACGCAGAGGTACTCCAGACGCTACCGCGGCCTTGAGAAGACGCGGGCTCCGCCGTCATCGGTCATCATCGGTGTCGCGCTCGTTCTGAAGTTGACCGGCGGAACTCCGTTTCGCCACGCGACTCGCAACGGCAGTGTGGATCCCCCGACGACGTGGCGAGCTGCGTTGTACTCTCGTTAAACTGTGCAATTGTAGTGTGTCAGTGAGATCGGCCTGCGGAGTCCAAGCCGCGCGTCGACAGCCGACTCCACGGGGCTCCTCGTCGACGTGGCGGACTGAGAGTGCGGGAGCTTTCCGCGACTCGCGGGAGCCGCGCTTCAAGAAAAAAAGTGCCGTGAGCGGAGCCACGCCGTCGCGGATTGTGCTTTCAGCTGGTGGCTGGATCCGGCCTGACCACGGCCATTCTCGACACGGTATGTTCCCCGCATTCTTTGCTTCAGCACCGACGAAGGAAACGCGCGGCGAGAGATCCTCCCGCGATTCGCCGCCTCCGGCTCGAGGATGCCCGAGTCAAGATTTTTATCCAACTTTTGACTTCAGTATTCGACATTCAATGTCTATTTTGTTACTTTGAAGCTTCTTTTGATTCTATTTAACCTGCTAGCCGACAAGTTTGCTTTGAAATCTACAAGTGATATTTTGTGCGTTTTCTGACCTTTCAGAGGTGCCAAGTAGGAGTTTAGTTTTCATGTATATATATTGTACTATATAATATACTGTATCTACTATATATATATATATATATATATATATATATATATATATATATATCTTATAATATATCGTATTTCTATTATATCTACTATATCTACTGTATAATATGCAGATGTTGAAAAGTTCAGAGGTCCAAAACAGGGCTAAAATTTCGACTCGGGTTGTCTCGTGGACGGGAGGCCCTTTTCTTGCAAACTCGCGACTCCAAAGTCTCCGAAATTCAGAGCGAGACACTTTGCTCCTTGAGGCTTGCGTATGGCTCTCGTCCGGACAATTAATTCACACTCGTAATCAACTCAATACGGTTCAAACGCTTCTCATTAGCTGTAACGCGTAAAGGGGAGCTTTGTTTCGTGCGGCGATGATGGTCGTACGTGTGCACGAGGCGAAGAGAACCGATTCTCCTGCCTTTTTTATTTTTGCTCGAATTGTATTGTTCTCGCGTTTTTAACAAACAAATTGTTCCTCCCTTGCAGCATTCCAATCGGATGCTGTATTCGTAGTAGGAGCTTTTGTATCTTCTCTGCGTCAGCACGTCGTTGATCAGTGGTAGAGTTCAGATCAGGTCTGTGGGAAAAAAATTATAAATAGGCCACGTGAGATTATCGATTCAACAGACTCGAATTTTCGCGTAAAGTACGGTAGAAAAAATTTGCACGTTCGAAAGAATATCACGGCGTATATTAACGGATTTTTTCTCGTCGTCACGAGATATCTTCCTATTAATTTTGCAATTTATATATCCGTGTATCATTTTTATCCGCTTAAGCGCAAGCAGTTTTAGCGATGTCCGATGCGCGTATAGAAAAAACGCGGAAAATATTTACCGCGAAATTATGCACCCGCCGCGCAACGGTCTCTCGCGTACATTTGCAAGTGTACCGTTTCTACACTCAAGAACAATCGATTCCTTCGCAGGTGCGTTTTGTCAGCTTGAGCGCCAGACATTTGTTCTTCAATTCGCTGCGATTATGAGATTTTAATCTCATTTGTGTGTGGCAAGAGCGAAAATATATCTCGTCGCGCCGTCCAAAGCGGCGGTAAAGGAGCGAATTTTCCCTGCAGGATCGTCCTCTCCCCTTCTCTCTTTCTCTCTCTTTCTCTCTTCCACTATCTATAGAAAACTGTAATAAACCGGAATAGACGTAATAACTTGGACGCGCGCGACGGCGCGACGGTTAGCTACAAATTGCGCGTGGCACAATGGCATTGTTAACGCCCGGGTACCTCATTATGATCGCGAAAAAAGCTGTCGATTGCGAGCGAAATGCGTCGGGCTTGTTTAACGAGAGAGCGTGCGAGGCAATATCGCGGTGTCCTTTATGGCAGCCTCGATTCTTTAACGCCCAACGGACGCTCTGATTTACGCCTCTGATCTCGTTCTAGAATTGACTTGAATTGACGTCCCTTCATCTCCTTCCCCTCTAACACCCGTTCTCGGGAATGAAACTCGCGCGGCGATTGCATTTTACGGTTTTCGCTGCTGTGTCGTTCAAGCGTTCTCGATCGAATATTGCAAATTTGTTACCGTCGAATCGAGGCTCTAATTTATTCCGCGCGCTTAGCGTACTCGGATTATTCTTTCTACTCGCGGAGATCTCGAGGAAATGGATTGCAGCGCGCTCGCGTTCTCTCTCGCTCGCACTTGTATTTTTTCGAGGATAATTATGAGAGGAGCGCTAAACGATTTTTCAGCGGAAGCGCCTTTCACGTGGTCGCGCGATTTCCCCGTGTTCCAACTCTTCTGCATCCCTCTCCGGCCTGTATGTTTATTCGAGAGAAAAAGAGAGAAAGAGAGAGAGGCGTAGCCATTATTTTTTAAACGGGGGGAGAAGCAGACACGTTCAGCTTATTGAAAGTGATACAATCTCGGAAAATAACAGATGTCTCCTCGAGTGCTTGACAAAGAAAGCTCTCGCTCGTACCTCGGAGATTTCGTGAAAAGCCCTTTGTCGTGCCCGAAGCGCCGGAGGGAAGGAGAACACAGGGCTCGAGAAAAATCTTAATCTCAATTATTTACTAATTCCGCTCTCCTCCCTTCCTCTATACACATCGCGGGTCGTCAGTTAAATCGACTCGTGTCTGCGCATTTTGTATTTTTCTTTGCGCGACCTTCTTTTCTTTGTTATTTTATTTACTATCCGACGTACTATTGGCGTTCTATCTCACCTCATATTTATATTAAAAAAAAAAATGTTTAGTATCTATAACTATAATCACATAAAGAAATAATTACTATAATTATTTCTCTTAATATCCTCTACATATAAGTACTACTTAATAATACCAAATGCTTTCTTAATATACCATAAATTATGGTTAAGAAAACTATTTTTTTTATTAAATTCTACTACAATATTCGCGATAATAACCTCATATGCTTGTTATTATTACTTTTTTGCTACAAAAAATATATTTGGGATAAAAAATAACTATAATTTCGTTTAGATCGACCATTTTTTCCCCTTAATGTACGTCCGTTTAATTAATCAAATTATTAACGAAATTACCAAAAAAACTTTCCAGGCCACTGGCTTGAATTCAAGACTACGAAATAATAAAAGAGACAGCTGATACATTTCTATATATATAAGAAGATATATCATTTTATATACGCGGAAAACAAATCTCAGTTCGCGGAACCAGATGAAAATTTGGCAACGTAACTGATATCATTGTTATCGTAACTGGAAGCATTTGTCTGAACATTCAGCTGTATTAAAAGTTGGTTGCAATAACACTGAGAACAATGGACCGATTAGAAATATTCCTCTCGCAGGATATATAATATTTTTGAGAACAAAGTTCCTCTTCTACTCCTTGTTCTTATCAAACAACGGAAATTCAATTATACTAACGCAATTGTTTTTCCCGTGTAGCTTGCTTGGTCTTTTATGGTTTGATTACTTTGATTATAGTTACACACGGGTAAAACAGTATGGTAGACCCATGCATAAATCTGGTCGCGCCAACCAGATTCAATACTGAATCTGATTGGCACGACCAGATTTATGTGTGGGCCAGACATGCTGTCTTTCCCGTATAGATGTATCATTTTGCAATTTGCTCACGCGGACTCAGCGGTCATTTGTATGCATCTACGAAATCTACGGCCAAGGGCCGGGAGGGAAAGAAGAGAAAAGAAAACGATTAATCTGCGCATCCGATACAAATTAGCGCGACGTAGTGAGCACAGGTTTATTACCGACGTTCTAATTGGCGCAAAATTAATGCATCGTGCTTAAACTTGCGTCTTTCGCGCTTGACGAGATGCAGGTCGCCTGCGAGATATTCCCGCTTTTGTGTGTCCCGGCAAGGTAGCGCGAGTCGTGTCGTTTCAACGAGACTAAACGCAGCTCGTTTCTCAGATCTCCGTCGCGTTCTGCACGTTGTTGTCGCTTGGCTGTCCGGGGGTAGTTCTGAGGCAGTAATTTCGTTGGCATTTCATCCCGCGCGTCTCACTACTTGGAAGTCCTCGGGAGTCCCGGTTGAAACGGTCCACTGTTTCCTTACTCTGTCTCCTCGTATTTTTTTATTAATTAACAATGCAGTGTCATGCAATTACCGTCGCCCGGCTGGTTAGCGGTCTTCGGCGCGAAACTTTGTCATTGTCAGAAAGAGCTCGAACGATTTGACGATAAATGTAATCGTAAAAATGATCTAAGCAGCTCTCGTGTTACGAAAGCGTTGTATAAACGCGAGTTGATTTTATTTAGATTTCATTTAAAGTTAAGTCATTCAAACATTGCAAATCATCACACGACGCGAGATACAAACTAAGCACTCGCCATTTCCAGCTGAATCCAGCGGAGAATTTTAGCCCTACTTTGAACTTTCCAACATATTCTGAAGTATATTCTGAAGAATCTGAAGTGTGTATATATGTAATACACGTGAAGATTGAAATCTTACTTGGCGCCTATAAATGGCAGAGAGAGAATATTATAGTTTCTTTTCATATATAAAGATTCTTTTTAATTTTACTATGTTTTTAATAATCTATATATAAGAAAATAGACCGTCAATAA
The DNA here is from genome assembly GCF_010583005.1 of Odontomachus brunneus. Taxonomy (NCBI): domain Eukaryota; kingdom Metazoa; phylum Arthropoda; class Insecta; order Hymenoptera; family Formicidae; genus Odontomachus; species Odontomachus brunneus. Next base: position 240,128 of record NW_022639632.1, on the reverse strand, counting down.
GATTTGACTTGCTAAGAAACAGCAAATATCGTCAGAAATATAACAGATTTCACTAGAAACATAGTAAATGTTTTAACATCAGTACATTTCAATACAGTAAATGTTTTAACATCAGTACATTTCCAAGATATAAGCAGCGCATAGGAAATGAAGTGAATTACTGCAGAATGTTTATCTATTCCTCGAGTGCAAGGTCCTACAGTGATTTTTACTATAAAATTCCCTCCGTATAGGTTATAAATAGAATGAGAAAAGAGGTTAATATAGGTTTTAGACTATCAGGATGGATACGTCAAGTGGAATATAGGGTCGAAAGTAGGATTCAAGTGTCGACTCGGGCAGTCATGTGCACGCGGGATACAAAAGACATAGGAAATCATACAGAGATCGCGGCACCAGCGAGGAACGGTTTCGAAACGTCGAGTGCACGTCGATACGCGTAAAACAGCGCGGATCGAATGATTTATCCGTCGCCTCCACGCGGAGCCGCGTTTTGACAGCGACTCGATCTAATCGAGGATCTGCGGCGACAAGAGGTACGCCTCACCTGCCGCTCCCTCCCGCGCGCGTTTCTCCGAGCAGCAAGAAGCAGTGTCCCTCAAGCGAGCTGTGCGACCGTACGCGGAATGATCTCGCGGCCGGGCAAGTTTAACGATCCTCGCCGCTTTACAGCTTGCACTTTTCGATCCGACCCAGCCGCGTATTGATGTCCCCGCTTCTCCCGCCGTCGGCCGTCCCGTGGCGTTAGCCGCGCGTTATGGGCCTGAAAGGAGCTAATGATCTAGCGCGAGCCGCTGCCGAATGACAATTAACGCTCGTCGTGACGCGCGCCGACGCGATGATTAACCGTGATGAGACGAGGGCCACGCCGGCGGAATGCGCATAGAGACGCGCTGCGCTCGCGCGCCCACTGAGGATTCCTCGATCGTCAGGACGACGGTGATGATGATGACGATGATGATGATGATGATGATGAGGATCGTCGGGAGGCGGCGCGGTGAGAAGCTGCTTTCGTCGATTCTGAGAGCCGTGCGCGCGCGACTCCTAGGTGATCCGCCGTTTCTCGCTGGGCGCGAATCCGAGCCGCGCGCGCGTTGAAATCATTCGCGCTAATTACCTCTTCTTTCGAGGACAGCGCGGCGCTTAATTAACGGGAAGCTTTGTCGAAGGATAAACAAGAGCCCGTTCGCGCTCGCAAATCGTATGCGCGCTTCGTGTATAACGAGTGCTACACTTCATTTCTTATGTACATACAAATAACGCAATCTTCCGGGTGGGGTTTTAAAAATAGAATAACGACTGATAAGCAACGCGTTATCTCAAAGCCAAAGTGCACGCACTCTGCCTCTGCCGGTAAATAATGTCGCCAACGTCCGCTTCTCCCCTTCACGCGCACGCGATGATTTATTGTTATAAAATGTGAAATATCGCGCGCGAGACATATATCGGCGTTCTCCGAAATCACCGGCCGATTATCGAGCCGCTTTCGCAATGGAGAAGCGTCGCGGCCCGAGGAAGACCGTCCGATTCGCGTTTAATACGAGATTTGCCGTTCGCGCAAGAGCGAATTGCATCGGCTCGCGCTTACCGTAGAAGCGCGCGGAGGTCGATCTCTTTACTCTCTCGCGCACAGCGCTTGTACATAATTTCCGCCACATCTATTCCCGTTGCGAATTGCGTGCACGCGCGCGCGAGAAGGGGTATTCGCGAGCGAAATTTATGCGGGACGTAATCAGCCTTGGAAAAATTCGGAAATTTACCGCCGACACGGCAGTGTTTATTATTTGCGCGGGGTCGCTATTTATTTTTTGGCGCACTTTGAAATTTGCTTTTGGCGAACCAGTTTCGACGGCGCCAATATTTACCGCGCTTCGCGGGCGATAATCCCCCGAATTATGTTCTTTGAAGCCGCGCTGTTTACGCGCGCGCACGGAAGGGTGTGTGCGACGCGGCGCGGCGCGTCGCGTCACGTAGCGTCGCGTCGCGTACGCGCAGCGCCGCGGAAGAGTACGGGGGATCAATCGAGTTTTTCTCGCAAATTGCCGTGAATTTATAAAATCATCGCCGGAGCGCGCAGCGCGAAATTATCGCGCGACGGTGTCGCGACGCGGCCCGGCAATCGTTAACATCCGTCCGCCGTCGGCCGCCGCCGCCGGGCGCCGCGACCGCCGCCGTCGCTGCCGCCGCCGCCGCGCCGCGCATCGACGGGCCTTTTTTCCGCCTATCGCCAAGTAAAAAATCCGCAATACGATTAAGAACGACGCGCGGGATCGTCAATCGAAGCGCGCCCGCGTCCCCGTTAATAATCCACGCTGCCGACGTTACGTTGTTACGCGCGAAAATTGCTTTTTGATCGCGCTCCCCGCGCTAAATAATCACCGTGCGCGCCCGGCGCGATACATTCCCCGCGAGAGAGAGAGTTACGGCATTATCGACGATATTATCCAGCTCCGTTAATATAGTATCCGCGTTATACCATGTTACACGAATTTCAACGTGCTCCCGATCAACATGTTTTTTTCGCCTTTTTTTCCCCCGCTCGCTCTTTCGCTTGCCTGCCCTCTCCCTCTCCCCGCCACCCGCTTTCTGTGGAAACAGCGATGGATTTTCATCCTCCGCATATTTGCCCTAAATACAGCGCGATTATTACGTTCGAGCTTTTCGCCGGAAAAACGAGGCGCTCGAACGAAATTACTCCTCCATGCGCATATACCACGCGTGCCACGCGAACATAAAAAGAAAAAAGAAAAACGTCATTCTAATGAGGATCATATTGTGACTCATCCTGCTCTTCCCAGAAAGCTGAAGTGCAAAAAGGTGAATTTCTCAATAGGGGAGTGCGCCTCTCTCACCTACAAAGCGCGCGCGTCGAATAAGCTCATTAGCGCTGCATCGGCGAGCGATGATTTTATCGGGCTTTATTTTTATCGTATGTGTGTTATAAGTAGTGTAATATATCTATCTCTCCTCCAACGCGCGACGGAGTTGTCGTATGTCGTTCAGCCAACGCGTCCTCGCGGACGTTTCCGCGTATAAATACTGGCAAGCAGCCTCGCGCGTAATCACCTCGGTGCGATGCCAACTCGCCCGCATAGTTTGAGGCGCGTCGAGAAGGTGGAGGAGCGGAACACCACGAGCGGAACTTGACCGAAACCATTCTGGATGATTTTAGCACTGTGTTAGCGTGGCCGGAGGTGGCGGCGGTGGAGACGGCGGCGGAGGAGGCGGCGGAGGCGGCGGAGGAGGCGGCAGCGGCACGGTCGGCGGCAGTCGGCTGAGCCTGCACCTTCGTCCTTGCGGAGGCGGCGGTGGCGGCGTCATCGCCGAAAGTGACAGCGCTCCGGATTACCCGCCGAGCGCTGCGGCAGTGCGGAGCAGGGAGGCGGCGGCGGCGGCGCTGCACGCGGCAAGAACCCTGTTGGGCGCGGGGGTGGCTAACCCTTGCTCGCCCACCCCCGAGCCGCCCTTCTGGAAGATGCCGCATAAAGGTCGGTTCAGTCGATTTATGCTTCTTTTAACTCGGACCAGCGCGAGAGCCGCGAGATGCTTTCCTGTTTCATGGGGATCTCCGCGATAGTTAATTCCCCGTGCTTGTCCGAGTTGAAATCTTAGCCCTACTTTCGATCCGAACCTTTCAACATCTGTACATCCCGAAGGACCAGTATGTTGTGTAACGCACACGGAAACTGAAATACTACTCAGCGCCTTTAAATGGTAGAAAACGTCGCGTGTAAGTTCTAAAAAGGGGAGCTCTCGGCAAAACTAGTAGGTTAAGTCGAATCAAAAAAGGTTGATGTAAGTTTCAGAACGAGTGTTCGGAATGAGTGTTCAATGAAATACCGAGGTCGAAAGTAGGAATCCGAATTTCGACTCGGGTGAGACTTCAGAAGTTTCTCGCTGTCAATTGGCGAACTGTCATTGACGATTACTTTGCTGATGTCACACGCAAGACTGTGCACAGAAAAAGAGAACGTTCTCGTTTGGAAGGTGTCTTTATTTTTTATATATTAGGCTTCAAGTTAGATTACGTAGCGTTAAACAAAGTTATGTTGCTTGCACAGAAATATATTTTATATGATTCAACGAAAAGGAAAACCTGTAATAAGAAGTAAATATTTTGATTAAAATTATGATCTAATAAACAGATATTTCTTAACGCAAGCATATTTTAAACACGCTGTTTGTAGTAACATCACAAAGTATTCGTCAAGTGTTGGCATGTTATATTCAGTATTTCTGTCCATCTGGAGAATTTTCGCTGTACACAGAAAAAAGGACATTCTTGTTTAGAAAATATTTTTATTTTTAACGCGTTAATTTTCAAGTGAGATTGCATAGCATTAAACAAAAATAATGAGTTACTGGCAAGAACATATCATATATAATTTTATATAATTCGACGGGCCAGAGAAGAAAATCCTGTTCTTATTATTCAAAAATAATCTTTATTCACACACTATGAAAAGCACAAAACGTCGGATTGAGATGTTTTTAAATATGTGTTATGCCATGTTACTTTATCCACTTAAAACTAGTATATTCAAATTAACAATCACTGTTTCATATATAAAACAATCATTGTTTCACACATAAACAATGATATACAATTTTGTTCGAAGAATTTTATTATCTTAAGTTTAAACAATTTGTGGAACTGAATATAAAATGTATTGGTGCAAGTAACTTATCTTCGTTCAACAGTATATAATCTTATTTGAAGATTAACATGTCAAAGATAAAAATATTTTTCAAACAGAAATATTTTTCTTATGTTGTCCTCTGTGAAGAATATCCTCTGTGCGAGTAATTCAGAAATAGATTTATTGATGCAAATTACCAGGGCGGTAATTATGAGTAATTTATTCTTATTAAACAAATGGAATAAAAACTTCGTCTACAGACGAAGAAACGTATTGCTTACAAAAAAAAGAGACGTATTGCATCGTGATGTGTTTTATTTTGAAATACTTGATTACTTATAGGTACTCCCGCTACAATTGTGTGATAAGTTTACTGTCAATCATCAAACATTACATGTCAGTAAGTGTATACAGAATACACGTGATAAAAGCGTGAAAAAGAGGACATTATGATAATTGCTTGTGGGAAAACCCGCTGTCATATCAACGACAATAGTATGTCACAATGGAATAAAGCGAATGTTTGAGCGAGTTCTTAATACCGAATTCGATTCGCTTCGCAACACCGATTCCCCGCTATTGCATCAGTTCCGCGAACGCGCGCGATAACAAAAAGTTGACATTTCCTTTAAACTCCCACACGCTGCATTTTTGCGGGGATTCCAATTATCACGGTCGCCTGCGAAGTAACGCGATGTCGCTTGGCGGACCTGCTCGTTGTAGAAAGAAGCGACTCTCGACCTATTCTCTCGCCCTTCTAACTTGGCTGTAATCAGTTCGCGGAGGTTCATTAACCCGCAAGAATCGCGCGTTTTATGATTCCTGATTGAATAATTTAAGATCATTCACTTTCGATGATCCTAAGAGACGAGAAAATAATATCACAAGAACAAAACGTCGAAAGAGACACCACAACATTACATTTCGCAGATACAAAAGATATCGTAACGACGCATTCGAGAAAATATCGCAGTAGAAATTGTGTCCAAATTGTATTTATTCTTACATAATGTTTCGCGTTTACATATTGAAAATGTACAAAATATATCGAATTTAACATATTTCGTATGTCCCTATTTATTAATTCTAACTTTTGTATAAATTTAACACGGGGAAAATATGTAAACAAATAACAGAAATAACATACCAAAAATTAATATAAAAACACTTGGGCACTATTTTGTTATCTTAACTTAGAAATGGTGAATATAAACTCAAAATATATAGAATAGTAAAATAACACGGGTACGTTAAAAATTTAACACAAATACTTTTACATGAATCGACTTCAGCACAAATAAATGTTTTTCACCGTGCAGTATAAATTACTGAAAAAATAGCAAATTTGACGATCTATCTGGTGTACGATAAAAAAAAAACACTCAAGTAAATAATTTCGCGGTAAAAAGTCAAACGTGTACAATATCTTTGAGCAAATATTAATTGTAACTTCGGTCATAATCTTGTATGGTCCACAGGATTACAGAAAATTTTGTTGCAATTTTTACAATATTTTCCGCGTGTACAGAGACCGCCACTTCGCAACAGACTTGCCTTCGTGATTGAAAGTTTTCTCAAGCGGGGGTGAATAATTTCGATCGGGTGGTCGATGCCCTTCCAGCGAAGTCGCGACCTTCGCGATGAGTTATATGTAGAGTTATATATAGGTAGAGGGGGCGAATAAATACGTTTACGCTTATGGGCTTAGGTAGGCTCGCGGTTACCCCCGGGGGTTAGTCGGTAACCCGACACGCCTTTGGCCGGCTTCTGTCGGGCCAGCGGCCCCTTCGCCGCCGACTCCGACGGAGCGAAGGGTGGAGGCCCTCTTGCACCTCGAAAGATTCGACCCTATAGCGCATGTCGCGCCGCCACACCCGGCGACAATCGGTTAGGCTGGCTTCCCTTCCTTTTCGTGCTCGACGATACCGCGGGGATGCTTACACCGCCAATTTGTCTCGATGCAACGTAATCTTTCCCCGGTCGCAGTTACCTACGCTCCTCCTCCACGGCGGAGCCGCGGGGTCGCGTTACGCGGGCTCATGGTCCATGCGAGCTCATAATGGGACTTACAGGAGGGTAAGTGCTTCTCTCAGTCTCTCTCTCTCTCTCTTTCTCTCTCTCCTTCTCTACAGCTCTCTCGGAGCATTTGAACAAAGTGTATCTGTAAGTGTATATGTGCGTGCAGCTCCAAGGCGGACAATGTCGCGTGGCACGAGCGCGCCCCTCTTTCATTCGTCCAACCAGCAGTCTGTCTGTTCTCTCTTCCTTCTTCCTTTGTACGAGTGTGTACCACACGTATACGCACGCACACGCAGTGAAAAGAGGGCGAACTCTCTCTTACTTCGGTTCTCCATAAAACCCCACGGTAGTTCGAATCAAACAGCCGATTCACGCGAAAGCGCTTTATTTCGCTCTCGTCGCTATGCGAGATTTGTTAATGGTTATGGGCGCTGGGGGCCCGCGCGCGCGCGAGTTGGCTATGGGCGTCGGGATCGGATCTCGCGCGTGCCAGGACTCGGAGGCTGCGGAGATTATCTGCCTCCGCTTCCAAGGGGGTAATAAATGTCGGCGGTGCGGGATTATCCCCGCGACCAATCAATAGGCTACGGCTCGCAATACGTCCGCGAGGCACGCCGATAACTTTCGCTCGTGGCTAGATATACTAGTCTATATATCGTGGGGGGCTTCGAATCCGCTGCCAGTTTGGTCCTTCGATCCGTGTGGCAGCCATACTTGCGAGGAAGGACACGTTGCTGAAGGGTGTGCCATTTGCAGAGAGAGATTCGCAGAGAGAGAGAGAGAGAGAGAGAGAGAGAGAGAGAGAGAGAGAGAGAGAGAGAGGGGGGGAGGGGGAGAAAGAGAGAGAGAGGAGAGTGACCGCGTGAATCCTCGGGTATTTCGCGTACGAATAGCCGTTAATTAATCCCGTCGTGATACGTTTCGCGACTCATCCTCGTTAAGCGAACGATATTTGGTCGGGGATAACTCGTTTCGTAAGCGCGGAGGGTTTGAAGATCAATAGAATCTCGGTGACACAATTGAGAGATCAACGTGCGATGGATATGTCGGTCGATGGATTGCTCTCGCGATATTAGAGAACGTTCTTTCTTCGCTGTCAGCCGCGACCATAATTCGTCTCGTATATGTCGCGCGTTCGCACGAGCTTCAGTTTCGCGGTCCGTTAACTGGCAGCTCGTTTGCCGGCGCGAGATTTACGCAACCACGCGGCCGAGATTATTTCGCGTTATTTCGCGTTATTCTGATGGCGCCGAGGATCTTGTTATCGAGTAAATCGCAACAAGCGCAAACATACGAATACCAGCCCCGCGGCCATGAATTCTCGGTATTTACTCGCGAAGGGCTGCAGGGAAGATACGCGACGGACCGCCTTACACACGGTGTCAATAATAACGGGCGCGGTAATGAGTATGCGCTGTTGGAGATGGTGGCTGCTAATACCGCGCCGCCGCCTCTTAACACCATCCGTAATGAATTCGTCGCTCGGAAAGCGCGTGTGCTGGAGAGAGAGAGAGAGAGAGAGAGAGAGAGAGAGGGAGGGAAAAAGGGAGAGGGAGGAGAGAGAAGAGAGAGAGGAGAACGCGCTCTTACCATGATTCAACTCATTAGAGAGCGTATGCCTGGCACGCTATCTTTGATGTAGCTGAAAGGCGCGCACAGATGAAGCTCTCTCTTTCTCTTTCGCTCTAACTCTATCTTTCTCTTGCTCTCTCCGCGATGTCGTGAGTTTATCGTGAAACGCTCGGAGGCTACGCTGCGCCGCGCCGTCGCCTGCTCATCCTTCCGAATCTACTGACGTGATAATAACATTTAGCCGGTGACACTCGACAAACGCGTCGGCTGCAGAAACGCCCGACCAGCTGTTATGCCGCGAGCAGGTTAGCCTGTCATCGGAAATAAACGCGGCCTGATCTTGTAAATATTCGCCGCGGGCGATATAATATGTTAATACTATAACGATAATGTAACGACGACTCCGGGTGGAATGTCTCGAGCTTGTCACTCTCCTTCTAAATCATCCTTTCGTTATTTCATCAATAGAAAAACGGACCTTGGAACATTTTCTTTTTTCCACTTTTTAAGGGTAAACTAGTGCAAGTAGTCTGTAAAAATTAAATTATAATTTATTCTTAAGCTATATGTATGAATGAGAGATATGATATGATCTATATTATATATTACGGTCGTTTCATTCCTTCTTCAAAATTGCGTTTTTACTTTTTAATGTTCCATTTAAGAGAACGTCAATCGATGTTTTAACTAAAAGAACAGCATCCAAAATCATTATATATTATCTGTTATTTCTTATTATTTGATTCTTGTTATTTGTTTTTGCATTCCATCTTAAGCGACGGCATGGCGAGACGGTCGCACCTTCATCGGAAGCCGCACGGTATTAGCTTTTGAATGCTACTTTATCCCATGTCGCTACGACTTTTCTACGTCGAGGAATCGACGGGCGGCGAATCCTTTGACGGGGACTTTGAGTCCCGACGACAATGTTACACGCCGTACTTTGAATTGAACGCGTTACCGCCGCACGAGGGAAAGGCGTGAAGGCTACAGCGCAAAAGTGTTACTAGGCGCGCGGCACTACCTGCCGTTTGCGGAATGACCGTCAATGTCACGATGCGCTGAAAAAGTAGATGGTCGACGAAAAATTAACGTAGAAACGTGAAACGCCTTCCTCCCCTTCCTTTTTTCGGAGTTTTACGCAACAATGTGTGTTTATGGCGTATGCTCCGATAATAACACGCGTATACAAAGTGTTTAACCCTACAGTCGTACTGCCACCCTAAGTGTTTAACCCTATAGCGCTACTTTTCGAAAACGAGTCGACGCATGGGATCTTGAGAGATCCTAATATAAAAAATTATTTTATATCTTTTATGTTGAGAAATATTTTCTTTGTTTAATTAGGTTTTTGAGTTCATGTAAAATATAAGAAAAGATTATTTTGGATATAATATTCTCTTAAAGACCCCATGCGATAACTATAGGGTTAATGCAAGTCGTGCAAAACTACGTAGATAGAGCACGTCAATTTGAGCCCGAGGAGCCTTGACATTCTGCAAACAACTACGTGAAGTTTCGAGATAATAATGAAACAAAACTGATGAACCAGAGAATGCGATGTTGTAGGACGAGCTCTACAGGGTGTCTGACGCAAAACCACGTATGAAAGTAGAGCATATCAACCTAAGCATATCAACACGAGGAGCTCTGGCATTCTGCAAATAACCACGTGAAGTTTTGAGATAATAATGAAACAAAACTGATGAACCTGATGTTGTAGAACGGAGTCTATAGAGCTATGTGTCTGACATAAGAGGCATAAAACCACGTATGAAGGTAGAGAATGTCAACTTGAGCACAAGGATTCCTGGCATTTTGCAAACAATTACGTGTGTGAAGTTTCGAGATATTGAAAGAAGAAGATTGGTGAATCAGAGCGTGCGATATTGTAGGATATGACCTCTGTTAGCGCAAGATCACGAAAAACAATAGTTTCCGCGTAGCTCGTATCCTTACTTTGCTTTCAGCTGTCAGCCGATATCCATCCATGCTACACTGATGGAAAAATTACCTTAAAATATGAAATATTTCTTTGATGGGTGCCATTAACATATTTACTTAAATCTAATTCTCTTTATTTAAATAAAATATTGTTTACCTGATTTAAGTAAACAATATTTGGTTTAAATAAAGAGAATTTAGATTTAAATCAATATGTTAATGGCACTCATCAAAGAAATATTTGTTGATTTTAAGGTAATTTTTTCCTCAGTGTAAGAGATAGTCGCGTTTCAGTCATTTTCGATGTTGTGCTTATACATATGGTTGTCTGACATAATATAAAAAACTATATGTGAAGAAAGAGTATGTCAATCTGAACACAAGAATCCCTAGCATTTTGCAAACAATCACGTGAAATTTCAAGATATTTAAAAAAGATTAGTGATTAGAACGTGCAAACTTGTGGGACAAGCTCTGTTAACGCGAGATCTCATCAAAAATAACTGAAATGCGACTGTTTCTTGGCTTGCGATATGTCGAGAAACAATTGTTTCCGCGTCGTTTGCATCCTTACTGCGTCTTCAGCTGTCACGGAACGTCCATTCATGCTAAGAAGCAGTCGCGTTTCAGTCATTTTCGGTGAGATCTTGCGCTTATAAAGCTTATCCCACAACATCATGCGTTCTGGTTTGTCAATCTTCTTTTATTAATATCTTAAAATTTTACATAGTTGTTTGCAAAGTGCTAGAGTCCTCGTGCTCAGGTTGCTCCACTTTCACACGTGGTTTTATATGTTTTACGTCAGACACCCTATATGTGCACGATTGAGTCACGTGATACCGGAATAGAAATATAATTAGTCGCCCTGAATCAAAAACTAGTAGCTAGTTAGTACAGTCTATATTTAATTTTCTAGCTCGTCAATAATCAGTTATTGGTTGGTTATTCACTGAAATATAGAATCGGGTTTGTAGTCTAGCCGCTACATATCATATACGATAGAATAGATGGCGCTTTGTTTATTATAAAATACACAATTTAGCTATTATATCATCACTAGCATTTTAAAATTAAGCAGCAAATTAAAATTAAGGTGCATTAATTTCATAAAAATCGCAGAAAAGGCAGAATAGAGCGTAATATTACCGGCTAGCAATTACTTATCGTTTTTTATCTCATAATTTCGTTAGTTTAACCATCAGTTAATCCATTAACGCCCAAATGCACACAATTTTTTCAATGTTTTCCAACGCTTATAACTCAATAAAAATGCAATAATTTTTTTCTGAAAAGACACACTAGTATTTTTGGGTGTGCTCTTTCTGATTCTGGATCGTAAAATATTAAAAAATGTCGTTTAATATTTTTTTTTAAGATTTAAATAAAAAAATCACAACTTTTATTTATTTTTTTTCATAATTATTTAAAATTTTTCTTGCAAAACATTGTTTTCTAAGGGTAACAAATATATAAAGTGCACTAAATACTTTTATTATAAAAATATACCGGTTTATTATAAAAATATATGGTTTTTTTCAAAATAATCATGACGGTCTCATAATTGTAGCCCAATACATAGAAATTTCGCTCATTCTTGATTCTCTGTATTCTCTACTGACAATTTTTTTTTTCATCGAATCGGGTTTTTTTTAGATCACTGATTGTAAATTTGGAATGTCAAAATTCAAAATAGTGGATCCAATATGGCGGGCCAAAAAATGAAAAAATTGTTAATTTATGTAAAAATCGATATATGGGGGTTTTTTGGGTCGCTGATTTTAAATTTGAAGTCAAAATTTTAAAATTAAAAATGGTTTATTCAATATACGCGAGCAAAAAATTAAACAATTTCCAATCTCGATCAAAATCGATATTTAGGAGTTTTGGGCTTTTAAATTTAGATAGATTTTTAGTAAGATAGATAAATTTAGTAAGATTTTTGAAATTTAAAATAAATGATCTAGTTTTGGCGGAATGAAAAAATAAATAATAATAAATTTACATAAACTGTGCATTATTGAACTTTATTAGGCAATATTCGTTTTTCATATATTCGTATTGCTCTTCGCTATCAAATTGCTTTCGATAACGCCCGATTTTCATCGCGAGGAGGTAAACAATAACGGACAATCATGTTTTTAAAATTTTTAAAAATTTTTTAAGTTTTTAGGAAGTTTTTGTTTTTAATTTTTTTGTATTTTTCTTATTTTCTATTTTATTTATTTTTATTTTTTTAAATAAATATATTTTTAAACAAATTAGTAAAATTTGATTGTAAGTTAAAAAATATATCATTATTTCAACTTTAAAGCTCAATTTAGCACAATTTGTGTTAATTTATTATTATTTATTTTTTCATTCCACCAAAAAAACTAGATCATTTATTTTAAATTTAAAAAATGTAACTATTTAAAATTTTTTAAATTTAACAGAGAGTCAATAATGAGCGTAATTTCTATATATTGGGCTGCAATTTTGAGACCGCCATGATTATTTTGAAAAAACCACTGGTATATTTTTAAAATAAAAGTACTTAATTTATATATTTGTTACCCTGAGAAAAGTGTTTGGAAGAAAAATTTGAGATAATTGTGAAAAAAATACTACAAAAGTTGTGATTTTGTAATTTAAATCTCAAAAAACTAATATTAAATTATATTTTTGAGTATTTTACGGTCCAGAATCGAAAAGAGCACACACAAAAATACTAGGGTGTCTTTTCAGAAAAAAATTATTGCATTTTCATTGAGTTATAAGCGTTCAGAAACATTGAAAAAATTTTGTGCATTTGGGCGTTAATGGGTTAATTGATTTATCTAGTTACTAGAAGAAGTGAGTGTTAGTACATTAGTTAGTAGTGATGTTAGTAGTGATGTTAATAATAATGTTAAAATCTCACTCATATTTTGTTATATCACGAAATCTCACTCATATTTTGTTCGGAAAACAACGCGTCGAGATTTCCGTGTAATAATCCGTCACGTTTCCTAAATGGTACGCGCGCGATTTTATTATGCGTGATAACTCGTTCCCAATTTCCAATGCAAATAATGCAGCAATTAAACAATAATTGTCAAATATTTATTAACTATCAATTTTCACATGCCTACATCGGTCTCGCCGAGCCAATTTGATCGTCGGCCGATCACAAACGTCTTTTCCTACTGTCGGTTTGTCGAGGTATCTGGTGCTCTTTCTCAACGTCGCCATTGTTTTTAAATCGCTTCTGGTGTATCAACTTCGAAAGCCGGATAATTCATCGCGTCTCATTAATGCAGTCAACGTAACAGCCAGACTAAATATGAGACGCGTATAATTATATTTTTCTACCGTTATTTTTGACGAACGTGCGACGCGCGACAGGCGAGAGCAATTTGACGCGCAGGGACGATACTTTTTATGGATGCCGACGGATAAACGGCAGTTCGTTAAATGAATTCCGGCCGGCGCGTCCCGTAACTGATTACGTTCGGCCGGTTTCGAGTCGCAACGCGGGACTAATTACCCGCAAACTATTATTACATCCCATTAAACAACTATTCCGACGCAAACTTTCCGTCATCGTTGGGAATTGGAGTGCCACATTAGCCGCTTCACCGAGCTGTTTTGTTTCTATTATCGGGTAACGATCAATCGTTCCTTTCCAACGAGTTTAAACGTTTGTCTAGGATATATGTATTTCCGCCGCTTCTCGTGGCGCAACATGCCGCACAACGCGACGGTCAATCGGATCGGGATTTTTGTTTTCGACAGATTCTCGCGTGCGAACATCACGGATGAATATTGCACACAATTTCCGTTCTTTCGAACGTAATAAAAGTTACCGGCAAGGTCAATATCACAAGTTGTCTCCAAAGTCGTGAATTTACTTTCAACTCGTCCCACAAGTTGAAAGCAAATACACTTGAACCTCAAAGATAGTCCTTATAGTCCTTATTACGAACGATTAGAAATTTAAGATTCTTCTATCAAATGAAACTTTCAGCCAGCTTTCAGTTAACTTCGTCGCGTTGACCTCGCGAACATCGCATCGAAAATCTACCCGAGTCGTCGAACTACCTCATGCGTTATGAGTGAAAAAAGGCGCGAAACCACGGAGATAACTGCTGCATATTCATATGTTCCACGGTTAGAGAGAAAATTTGTGTGACTTCAAGTTAAATAGATACGGAATTATAAGTTGTTATATGCTCATCTATACAGTCATTACAATATGTAAATATAGTAGTTCTTATGATACGTAATGTTCAGTTAGTTCATCCTTATACGTATACTTGCCTCAAGGAATAAACTGTCTCTTTATTGTAATCTAGAGAATAAATAGGGGAGACCGAGTGTCTTTTATTTACCTCGAGATGATACAAAATCGCGAAATAGTCCTTTTAGAACATAAATATTTTACTTTGAGTTTCATTAAAATCGGGAAATAATATTACAGTCAAAGAATAAAAACAACTGTACTTTAGTAGTAGCAAAGTAAATTTTCAAGCCTGGTGAATTTTGTATTAATATTCTTCATCGTAAGTAAATTAAGTTAAGCAACGTGTTGCTAGTTAAATAAAGTTTCTTGCATATGATATATTCTTTTTTGGAAAGCAATTTTCATTAAAAAAATTACTGAAATCGAGCATATGGACGGCCGAGGTAAAGGTTGGCCCATCATTAAGGCCGGCAGGAGGACTGTGGAGATCTTTTGTGGAGATTCTAGAACTATTAACTAGGATTCATATTTCGTGTGTAGTCTTTTTATCCTGCGCTAATAGACAATTGAATTCGGTATCAGGCCATGTTGCTGCATGTTTGTATTGTGATTACTGTAAAACAAAAATGCGGTTAACAGGATCATAGTGGATATTAACACATAGTAGAAGGCTATCATGTTTGTAGAGTCAGTCATAATAATTAGTTATTTGAGAAATTGTAATTTCAAAATTCTGAGATATAGCGTATATATTTAAAATACTCTTTTGGTATCTCCTACTATTTATTTAAAAGATCCATAAAGTTTGGTCGCACCATATGGCAGTGAGAGTACTGCTCAAACACGTATAGACAGATAGCAAGGAAGGCCAGTATATCACTTCCAATATGTACTATGGTTACTATAGATAACAAGATGATTATCATAGCATCTTGTATGGACAAAAAATAACATTAATATTTTGTTATGGCAACCATATTTAAGAGTGCGATATCCTTGGAGTTTTCTCCGTGACCCGAGTCCTATTTTCACCGCGGTTGGTCGACGGGAGAGATCGCGTCGGGCAAGGCCGCGCGTGTCTACTCTTGCATCTTAAGCACCCGGCGATCGTTTCCGCGCTTAAAGACCGTCTCTCGCCTAGAGTGGAGATTCGGGGGATGTTTGGCGAGGACGGCAGAGGGTGACTCGACCGAGCGGACCGAGCGGAGCGTCGCGTCGCGGGGGCGAGCAGCGCGGAGAGGAGCGGAACGGAACGAGCGCCGGGGAGGACGAGGGTGCCGCGACGTCGTGCGCCGGGGTTGCACAGGATGGGATTTAATCTGTGTCCCGTTTCACGCTCAGCCAAGTGGAACCTTTTTGCCTCACTTTGCGGCGCGACTCGCTTTTGCGCCGCACCGCCGCGTAGATTAACGCGAAATTATATATAAAGAATGTGTGCGGCAGGCGGGTGTATGCACGGGTTGACGGCGTCGGGCTCGTACGATATTCGAGCCCTCCAGCCAGCATCGTTCCCCTGTCGTCGCTGGTGACCGTTCTCCCCGTCTCCCTCCCTGTACACCCCCTCCCACCCCCGCGGGAAGGACGGCATGAGACGAAAGACGGAGCGAAAGGGTGAATCTCGCGCGTGTACAGCTAAGTCGTGTACACTTGCCACCCTTTGTAACGAATTAAACTCGTGAAAAACAGCACGGACTCGTGCGCGCCGTCCCTTCAAAGGACGAGGCCGTCGAGCTCCGTCGCGGCGACGCGTCCTCGCTTTGACCAGCGACTATTTTTAACGCAAAGCCGCTCGGCCGGAAGGATGAAGCGATTCGAAAGAGCGCAAAGCGTCTTTGGATCGGGTCCCCGTGAGGTGTGAGCCGAGTTAGGTGCTTTTTAATTAAATACGCGAAAATTATAAGCCACAGCGATAATAAATCCAGAGATCATTGCGAGAGAGGGTGCTTCTTTTCTTTCTGGTACGTGCACTAAGGGAAAAATATCTGGTATTTGTAACTACAATCGCACAGGAAAATAATTCTTACAATTTATTGTTAAGAAAATCACTTTCCTCAATTAAATTTCGTTATAATGTTAGCGATAATAATTTTATATGCAAGTTACTACTCTACTATTTCTCTATAAAAAATATGGTTGCCAAAAATAACTATAATTTTAGTTCGATCAATTATTTTTTCTTTCAGTGTAAACGAATGATAAACTGTAGGAGAAGAAATGTTTAAAAAATAAAAATATATTTATCCTGCAGATACTAATAACATATCTATTATTTATCTATGCTAATAATAAATGCTTAAAATTTTTTTATTTAAATAGAATAAATAATTGTTTTCATAGAAAATTGAGGTTTGAAAAAATGTAATTATCTTACTTGAAAAATATTTGACAAGTTACTGTTATAGTAAATATTTTTTCACAATTAGTACAAGTAAATATGTTATTAGTGTCCATCGAACAAATCTTTTTTTCATTTATTAGATTCATTTATTTATTTTTTCTCTCAGTGTATACACCAAGAAAAAAACGTAATATAATCACATGAAATGATAATTATGTGTATAAATTATCTAGTCAAGAAAATTATTTTTTATTAAATTCTATTATAATTTTAACGATAATAAACTTATATGTGCATGTTACTACTATTACCATGTTAATACAACCAAAAGATATTGTTAGGGCCATAACATAATAACTTTTTTTCTTTTTCTTTCTCTTTCTCTCTCTATATACATATACAATTTTAGTTTAGATCAGTTATTCTTTTTCCCTTAGTATAAATATTGAGTAGTAATATTGAGACGATCAATCGCGCGTGCGAGAAAAAGCGGAGACGTTTACTTAGAGTGTCATTTCTCATAGCCGGTTTTCGAATACGTGTTGGAGAAAATTATAATTCAAGATGTTCTTATCGCGCGTGCTAAGCGGTGCGATCCTATTCGCGGATCTACGTGCTCTTATTAATTCGAGCAACGGTTGAATATTCATTAGGCACCAGTATGAAAGAAGTTACGGCGAACGCCGCATTAATTACCTCGCAGAAAATGTCCTTATCATTATCTATTTTATTTTAAACATCGCGCGCATAATCAAAGGGACTCGCGGGCTCACCCAGGCGAGAACCTCGCGGAAAACGATGACGGGTTTGCGATCGACAAATCGATGAATCGATGATCGAATCCACGCGCGCGTATTGTATCCTGTCATTTGTAACATACAGCCGCGAACACGCGATCGGTCGATGCATCAAAATTTTTTTATACTATTTTAAACGTGTCGCAAAATATCTCCCGCTGTGTTTCAAAACGTTTGCCATTACATCGTTGCGGAATTAAATTATGGTCGCGAAATCACGCTTTGCAAACAATCATTTTATCTGCAACACATCCCTCTCTCCTCTCTTTTTAGCTTTCTATCTCTCTCTCCCTCTTCCTTTTTCTCTTTCTCTCTTTTTCTTTCTCTTTTTCTTTCTTTCTTCATGCATTTGCGAGTTGCAGAATTGCTTCCGCGATAAAACGGCAAAAGTAAGAAGTGCCTCCTCGAAAATTTCCGCGGCGCCTCGTCGCGGAATTATTTGTAACAAGACTCTCGACTCCAATTTCTCCCTCCTCGTTCTCCATATTCCGTCCCCGTTATTCCTTTCACCGTGCTCGGGATTCGCTTAAAAAGCCCTGGTTATAATGCGAGGGTGGTTGAAGCTGGGGGAAACCTTTCGCGATAGGCGCGGAATCGTAGGCGAACGTATCGTGCCGACGCGGATAGTAGCGAATGAGTGAAACACTTCTCAGAAGTGGATCTACGCGGGAACTGATGCAATTCAAGGCGGCCTGTTATTTTTACCAAGATTCCTATAAAATCATCTTACTTTGAGATATTCAAAGTTACAAAGGGAAGTCTGAAAGGAATATATTTTTTTCATTTAGTAACATTCCTATTAATGTATGTCTGATCCTCGACGTTTATGAAAATATTGCCGTTTGAATACTAACTCCGTTCATAGCACCATGATGCAAGAGAGCGCTGTCATTTTTCCCATAATTTACGATAATTTATCTCCCAAAAAATCGTACACCATCTGCCCTCGACACTTTCGGTGGAGTGATCACGAAATGCGCGCCGGATTCTCAATCTTTTCGCGTCAGCGAAAACGAGGTACGACAGAAGTGGCGGAAGGACGAAAGGAAGTACGAGAGGAAGAGACACGTAGAAGGAAAGAGAAGCGGGAGTGGAAAAGAGTGAGAAGGGGGAAAGGGGGAGTGTGGAAACGGCGAGCGAGAAAACGCGTTATACAAAGTGGTTTCGCACAGCGACGGAGGCGGTGCGGGCGATTCAAGATTACATTCCAACTATTTCTTGTCGCTTTGCGTGGCGCAAAAGCGGGAATTAATTAAATTCGTTAATTGCAAGATGCATTTAGCAACGCTGCTGGCACTCCTCGAGTCTCTCGTCGTTGTCCGTGCACACGGTGCCTTTTCGTTCCAGCCTTTTCCTCGCGCCGAAGTCATGTCACGAGAATTTAACAAAGTAACGGGAAAGAGCGAAAGGTCCACTTTTGCGCACCGAGACGCGCGTGTCAAAAGCAAAAGGAATTCCTCTCTGTTCACCATGAGATCTCATGTCCTTCAGAGACTCCGTTTCCTTCGTATCCAGCCGAGCGAGCTGCGCGTGTATACATTTCCGTTTATCCCTGCGCGCGCGCACGTTCATTTACATTGTGAGCTTGATCGTTTTACAGTTCCTACAGACTTCCTCATGACGACTAAATTGTACGATACGTAACCGTGCGTCTGCCGTGCCGCCATTGTACCGCCGCGTCGCAATTACCACCATCGTTAACGTCGAACGCATCGCACGCGATGTATTTCCGTTTCGGCGCCCCCCGCCGCGCGCACGGCACCACGACGACGTGGGCGCATACCGGTATAAACGCCCGTAATAAGGTAACACACACGGCACACCGAATTAATCGGCGCGCAAGGGTCAAACTGATCTTCGTTACGTGACATCCGCAGGGCGGCGGAGCGTATGATCGCGGCGCAAACATCTCCCTTGGCGTTCAATCTGCCGCTTCGACAGGATTCGACGGGTGCGAGCGCTAATTAGACTAATAAGAACGCGTTCGGCGCGTATACCCTGCTGTTTACCAATCAGATGTTCTCTGGCGAAGTGACGTACACGTTGCGCGCGTTTTGATTCACAGAAGAGGACTTGATGCACGGGGGTGGTCCGGGTATTGGCGGGGGTTCTATGGTCGGACAGAACTCAATATTTGGGTGTTCGGCTGCAGGACACAGCGGGGTTAACCAACTTGGCGGCGTTTACGTCAATGGCCGACCATTGCCGGACTCCACGAGGCAAAAGATTGTCGAGCTGGCCCACAGCGGGGCCAGACCATGCGACATATCGCGCATATTGCAGGTCAGCAATGGATGCGTCTCCAAGATCCTCGGCAGGTAAGTAAGCGCGTCTCCTGTCCACCTGGGACGACATTTTAGTCCCACATTTAGTCCTTTCGGCCTGAACTTTCTAACATTTGTTATATTTTGATAGAGTAATGTGTGTTTCATGGAAGTCCTATTCGAAAAAATAGAGAACCCACAAAATGCTATGTGTAGGTTTTAAAGAAGACTTCCTGGCAAAATTAGTAGCTTAAATGAGATGGAAAGAAGTTGATACAGGCTTCAGTGTACATTAAAATAAGGTGTTAAGTGGAATATTAAGGTCGAAAGTAGGATCAAAATTCTCGTTTTGGGCGCATCCCGTGGGCGTTCGAGCCGTGACGATTAAGTGGCGATGAGATTGATTGCTGCTGTCTCCATTACAAGATATTCCAATTAAAGGAATGAAATCATTACAGAACACAACTATTGTCGACGTGACTGATAAAGACACCGTTTGATATGATTCGCGACGAGAAATTCGCTTCCTGTTTATTACTTATCTTGCTGTTGCTCGTCGAAGCTTTGGAGCAATTGGAAATATAAACAAGAAGGGAATTTGTTCGTGTTGAATTTTTTATATTATTACAGAATATTGGCGCAATGATAACGCCATAGTTTTCGTCATTTACGAAATGTCTAACTCTCGTTCGATGAGAGATTCCTTTCTTGTAGAGTATCCCGTATATTTTTCAATAACTATAGTACGTTTAAAAGGCCTGTCGACACGTAAACGTTAACGTGTGTCAAGCGGAAATAACGATCCCCCTCTCGCCTTCTTTCGCAGGTATTATGAGACCGGCTCGATCAAGCCACGGGCGATCGGCGGCAGCAAGCCACGGGTGGCGACAACTCCTGTGGTCAACAAAATCGCCGATTACAAACGGGAATGTCCCTCGATCTTCGCCTGGGAAATTCGCGATCGGCTTTTGCAGGAGGGCGTTTGCAATAACGACAATATACCCAGCGTAAGTAAAGAACATCATACGCGAGCTCTGCTCGATTCAAGGGGAAACAGGAGGAAAAGGAAAAACGCACAGCCAGGCAGATAGGTGATAACACTCGACAAATGAAAATGCTTTTGACGTGAAAATGTCCGAATGATTTTAACGTGTTGAACACGAATATCATAATTAAAATTTATTTATCGTAAAATTTATAATTGGCTCTCGTTAAAAATAAGCTCATGTGGTCCATAATAAAGGTGGTATTACATAATATATCCGTTAAAATTGAAATACTTTGAAAGATTGCAAAAAATCCTATTTTATAATAATAATACTATACTAGACTAGAATATTATGCTTCGTAAATATTTATTGATGCTAAACGCGCGCGACCAACGTTTTTTATTTTAGTTATATCTCGAAAACGTAAAAAAATAATACCGAAACAAAACCAAATACAAGATAAACATTGGTACTCTTGTGTAATATTAATGAAATTTAGGAAAAAAATTTACTATGACCCCTCATGAAATTCAGAATTGTTCGTTTTTAGTATCTTTGTCACCATTTTTCTCAAAATTGTGAGTTAATAGCGAAATTTAAAGAATGGATTCCGCAGGTAAAGATACGTCAGAAATGATTTATATTCATGAAGCGAAGAAGAGTTCAGAGGATGATAGGTAACATTACTCAATTTTGACCTAAACAATGTAATGTAAGTTATACATGTAATTTTGCGTTTCTTGAATCACTGAATATGATGATTTTTACCCGACTGAACCCGTGGGAAAGTGAACAAAATTCGCCTTAAAGAAATCGAAATAAGTCATTTTTTTATTAATGGTAATTTAGTTAGTGACGATTACGTTTCAATTATTTAATTATTCATATTTTATAGTTTAGTTTTATAATTTTTTTCATTGAACACCAAGGAAACACTTCTAAATTAAACACTACAAAAATGTTAAATTTAATATAACGAAATCAACAAAATATATGTATATAGTATGTCGATTTCGTTATGTTAAATTTCACTTCTGAAGTGTTTCATTCTAACGTATGTTTCCTTGGTTTTTAAAGAAAAAAGTCACAAAATCCTAAGCAATAATACAAATAATTAAATAATTGAAACAAAATTATCGTCAAATTACTATTAAAAGTGACTTGACTCCTTTAAGGCGAATTTTAACTCTTTCCATGGGTTTAAAAATCGTATTCAGTGACCCAAAAAGTGCAAAGATTACATATACTATAATTACATAAATTATAATTTACGTTACACTTTTTAAATTAAAATCGGTCTATTGTACTCATTTTGTCCATTATTGACCAGTGTAATCGACAGCAACGAGTTCTTTTTAACCGAACGATCACAGATCGGTGAAAACATGTTGCGGCGAACGCCAGGCGTGAGCTCGTCGCTGAGTGGACCACGTCGCGAATTCCGGCCCCTCAAGGATGCGACTCGTTCTCGCCGTCGATTTATCGCACCCGCCGCGACGCGCGAATAAATTTCCCGTGTCGGCGCCATGCCGGGCCATTGATTGGACACAGTATAAGTTTACGCGTAATCCGCCGTCGACTTATCGTGGCGCGCAGCCGGTCGGGTGTACTTACCCGTCGGATCCGGCCACTCGACCCTAATCAAAGTCTCGTCAATGCGATCGCCTGGGAGGGGTAATCGGTCCATTACGCGGACCTCGGCATTGTCCACCCTCTCTTGCGCGCTGGTCGCTCTGCCCTCGAAGAATCCTCTCTTGGCCGTACGTCCGTCTACCAAACATCCTGCCCACTCGTCCCTTTTCCCGATCGACCGCGCGAAATATCCTCGGAGGTCGGAATTGTCCGTGTCTGGCTGCTCCTTCGAGAAGGAACACCCCCTCCGACGGCACCCTCTCTATCGGCCGGCCGTCAGAAATACCGAGGGGGATGGCACGCGTACAAGTCGTTATCCATCGGCTTGTGGAACGATCTCTCTTTCCTTCTTTCTTGCCGGTGCGCTCGTAGTAACTGCCGTGGATGAGGAAAGTCGACGGACAGATGACGGGGGGTTGCAGGGTGATCAATCAGAACGTCTAGCGCGCGCCCGTGCGCTTCTCCTGTCGTCGAGCGTGTAACGCGTCGTCCAACGGCGGGGTTAGGTCTGAGAACGTCGCTCTCCAGTGGGTTCGAAGTCACAGTCGCTTCGTGTTAACTTTTTACCCTTCAAATGATACACGTTTACTAAACGGCGAAGTTTTAAATTTCTTTGAAAGAGAGCGACTAAGCTCTCATAAGTTTTTAGTTTGTAGCATTCGAAATCTTAAACTATATTTTGTTAAAATTGCTATTGTAACGGGTAGATCAAAGATATGTAAATATCAAAATGATATGTAATGTGTAAAATGATGTGATATGTAAATATCAAAGCGTCTCACCATTTTGGAGAAAATGGCCCAACAAGATACATATTCTGTCGAAATAAATGGTGTCGTTAGGATCCTTACAGGAGATAGAAAATGTTATAGGAAGTGGGAGAGAGATGAAAGTATTTATCAATTAATACGGGTTATATAATAATTGGCTAATAACAGAGGAAATCGAGACTAGATGGCCTATATTTTAGGATTTCATAGTTACAATTTCTTAGGTAATTAATTATTGTAACTAACTCTATAAATAGGGGAAATCTTCTCCTTAATGGCCGCCACAACCTTATTAATTTTGTTTTGTAATAACCAAAATACGGATATAGAAAAATAGCTATTTTATCCTGGTACCGGGCTCAGTTGTCCAGTAGCGCAGCATAAAAGAAAGCCGCGCATAAAATATGTATTCTAATTAGTAGTTCCAGAGTCTCCGCGAGAAATTTCCACAGTTTCCCTGCCCTTAATTATGAGCCAACTTTACCTCGTACGCCTATATGTTCTATTTCAACCATTTTATGAATGAAAATTGCATTTATTATCAGAAACAGTATATCGTATACTTGCAAGAAATGTCACTCTAGCTAGTAACACGCCGCTTAATTTTATTCAATCACAATGGAGAACATTAATACAAAATTTCGAGAGGCTCGAATATTTACTTTGCTATTACCAAATCAGTTTTTTCTTTTTCTTAATTGTAATATACTGAGAGAAATTATTCGATAAGAAATTAATAAACGGATATTTCCGATTAAAATACTGACGAATTTTTGTATCCGATCAGGAAACATACAATGAGAAATATTGGCTCATAATTTCTTGATTGGTTTATTTAATGAAATGCCATGATCGAAAATATTGGATTAAATTTAATCGGATATCCTGATCGGGTATAAAAATTTATCGGCATTTTGATCGGAAATATTTGTTTGTTAATTTTTTATCGCATAATTTTTTTAGTATATTATACCGATTTTAATGAAACTCAGGGAAAAGTATTTATATCCTAAAAGGACTATTTCGCGATTTTATATTCACTATTTCTCTCAAGATAAATTGAAAAAAGAGTATATGAACAACATATCTCTGGGGCCATATAGCCTCAGTCTCCTCTATTTATTAATTCAGGATGACTTTTACCAAGCTCCGATTAACTTAATCGTCGATTAATCCCGTTGTAATTAGCAGAATTGGCCAATAGCTATTTGCTGGTTACAACGGAATTAATCGATGACTAAGTTAATCGGAGCTTGATAAAAGTCACCCTTAAATTAATAAATATTATTAGCATCTATAATCCGTATTATTTTATTGATATAGGACTTTTATCTCTCTCATTACTTGAAACATTTCCTATACTATATGAGAGTCCTAATGATACCATTTATTCCGACAGAATATATATCTGTTTGTGGGCCATTTTTTCTCAAATAATGAGGCACATAGCTTTAATATTTATATATCTTTAATTTATTCATGAATAGCTATTTGTAGTTTTATCAAAAAATAATTTAAAATTTTGAATGTCGCAAAATGTATGGACCTAAATTTGGTCGTACATTTTCGAAATTTTATATTTCTTTTTATTCTTATTTTTATATTTCATGATAAAACTCCACGATAAAACTCGGATCCCAAAATCAACGTACGAAATCTTCGGTATGATCAGTATGCGAACGAAGCAGGGATCGCCAGAGTTGCTTTCGAACGTAGCTCAAGAAGAGCGGTGAAAGATGGAGACATTGGGTCGGGATTTTTCGATATTTTCTTCGATCGTTTCGATTCTCTTTCAACTATCAGTGGATCGCTGGTGGCGTCGGCGGTGGCGTTGGCTGTTGTGGCGGCTACACATCGTGTCGGGGGTTGGTGACGGGAGTGCGACGGGGGTTAGTCGGCGGCGAGAGCGGACGGGAGCGGGTAGAATCAGGGTGAATGGGATCAGTTAAGCGTGTTGCACAATTATTCGTGTCCGGTCGCGCGTGTAATGGCCTGCATCGGCGCTGCGGCTGTTGTGCGGCGAGAGTGGAGCGGTACGGCGGGATCTCTCTCTCTCTCTCTCTCTCTCTCTCTCTCTCTCTCTCTCTCTCCCTTCCTCTCTCCCTCTTTCTCTCCCTCCTGCCTCAGCATCCAGACTGGATGGATGGTCTGATGACGGAGAGGCTGGTCCAGGTTAGCCGGGGCTAACTCGTCCTGAAACGTCGCTTCCGCTATGCGCCTGTTATTATCTATCGCGGCGAGCCCAGACGATAGGAATTACGTATGCTCGATGAGCTCCGTGGCTGCTCGTAGTCGATGCGATCGATGAAAATCGTCGAAAACCGTCGTCGATGGCTCTCGCAATCGTCGGGAAGAGGGACGAGCCTCGCGGCGGACTGAATTCAAACGAGATCCGTCTACCTCTTCTCTCTCAAGCTTCTTAACCTGTCTCCGTCACGTCGTGACGATCGTTATGCCGGGAACCAAGAGTGTTTCACGACGCGGTTTCGACACGGTGGCGAGTGCAGCCGACACAGCGATGCACGAATAGCTTGATCGAGCGCCAGCCGTCGAACTCTCCCGAGTCTCTTCGCTTTAATAATCGGCCGTGTCGCGCATTGTACTCCGACAATGATGTTCTCTCTCCCTCTCACTTTTTCCCGTTGGCGCCGCACGACCATTATTCGGTCGGTTTTCAGTCAAACTACGCGAGAAGGTTCGGCTTTGCGTGCTCGCGCGGGAGGCTCTCGTGGAGGTTCTCTCAGTCGACCTCGTAATTAAGAAGCACCGCTCGATATCCGACGTCCGCCGCATTAACGGCGGTGTATATCCGGTCGTCGCTGCACTAAGCTCGACGTCGATGCAGTGGGGTGACGGGGGAAGGGGTTGGCGCGCGTATGGAGCGCGCCGAGGACCATTATGTACAAGTTGAGAGAGCGCGATGCTTGGGTCCCCGCACTACGTCAGCTCGTTATAACTTCGGAGTTAGCCAGTGGCTCGGTCGTCGGCGCAAGATGAAGACGACGACGAGGACGAGGACGAGCGTGCTCGCGTTAGAGGGGGATACGAAGAGCCGTGGAGACCGTTTTATGTAATAATAATTGGACGGCGGTGTCCTTTCATCTGTGGTACGCGGGACGACGAAAAAGAGGAAGAAGGATTCGTATGGGGTGGCGAGGGGCGGACAATCGGCGACGACGACGGAAATGATTCTCGTGCGACAACGACGACGACGAGGACGATGACGACAACGACGAGTGGCTGCGGTCGCGAGATTTTACAAAGAGCCGCGCCCCGTCGCGTCGGTCCGTTTCACTTGCCCTCGTCTGCCTTTCCCTTGATCCGTCTCAAATGAAGGACGGAGTAATAGGGATACATCGCGAGTCAATAATGATGGTTATATGCCATTAAGGATTAAAGAGTTTCGACAAGTTGAATTTCAGATTAATACGAGAGCTCTGCAAATCAAGATCCTGATAATATCCGATCCGGTCCCATTCATTATCGACTGTAACCTGAATTGGTCTGTATTCGCTTTGGTAAAGTCAGATCGCGTCTGTTTGTGGATCAATCATTCTGTTGACAAGAGAATCATTTTGTTGACAAGATAACGATCCGTTCCAGGCGCGCTCTGACTTTACCAAAGTGGATACAAAGTGGGCCACGATGTGCAGGTTGTATTTGATAATGACTCACGCCGGATCTCGAATATTATCGGGCCCTGGTCTGCAGAGCTCTAATTACTACAGCGAAAAAACAATGTGGTTGTCCTACACACGAATCTGCTTGGCGCAAACAGATAGACATGTGGGCCAATTATACTGTGTCTTCCTCTATCAAATGTATGTGCACATTTTTAAATATCGTGTTGAAATTGGGGCAGACCCTCCTCAAACGAGGGTTACATCACGAATTTATGAAACTTATGAAAAGATGAGAATCGCGACGCGTAGTTGGATGAAAATGTAAACAGTTGGGCGCTCCGCAGAGGTCTTTCGCGATCCTGGTAGGAATAAATTAATGAGTGACACTAGCTTCAATTGGTTCTCAGTAGAGGTTTGATCTTTTTCTCGCAGGTGTCGTCCATTAACAGGGTGCTCAGAAATCTGGCCTCGCAAAAGGAGCAACAGGCGGCCGCGGTGCAGGCGCATCAGGGTGCCGAGAGTGTCTACGACAAGCTGAGAATGTTCAACGGGCAGGCAGCGGGCTGGCCGCCAGCGTGGTATTCGGCGACACCTTCCCATCACCCCTTGGCCACGGGAATTCCAACCGCAACTCCCGGATCCGGCCAGACTCTCCTACCCGGTAGCCAGCTTCACGGGCGTGACGACTCCTTGCTGAAACGAAGCGGTAAGTTTTGACTTTCGTCGCGTCCACGACGACAATCGCACAACTATTCGGCAAGTGTCAAAAAGTTCGGTTCGATTTTGGAATCTAACTTCATTTCATTGTATTCGAGGTTCACATAAAAGTTTGTTGTCAATCAAGTTTGCTAACGTTCTAGTAATTCTACAAATTTGACGAATCACATTTTCAACAATTATAAAATTTTAAAAACAAGGAAAAATTGGTCTTCTACTCCATGTAGTAAGCAAGCCGGGTATTTAATTTAATATTTTTCATTAAAATACTAAATTTTCATTAAAATATAAGTTTTATAAATCAATTAATAGATGAAAAATTTGCGAATATATAATTTTATAAAAATATTTGAAACATTTATTTCATTCAAGTATGTATTTTTTGTGTACATATGAGTATTGTTCATATAATCGTCAATCGTCCAGTAACATGTCAGTTCATTTATGCCTTCTTAGACTTTTTCCTCATATTCATTTCTCTGGAGATCCTGTCATGTTATTTATATCGTTTCGTTTTCTCTGTGCAATTCTATCTATCGTTCGCACCATCTTTCTCTCTTGCTTTTCCTATCTATATCTCAAATTTCTTGTTCTACCTCGTCCTCTTTTCACCTGAGTCTCCTCGCGCTCTATTTAAATGGATCCGGCGCCTCAAAGTTAGCGGTAACATTTTCTCGAGAGATTGTTAACAATAATATTCTTGTAGAGAGAATAAATTCTTCTTTTAAGTATAAAAACAGTTAAGGTAAAAACAGTTTTTCTTAAAATTTTGATGAGTATATCTTAAAACTATTTAATCATTATATATTAACTAATTAATAAACACTATTATATATATATATATATATATATATATATATATATATATATATATAT
>NW_022639632.1:201955-211245 GCF_010583005.1 Odontomachus brunneus | reverse complement strand
TATATATATATATATATATATATATATATATATATATATATATATAACTCTATTATATATCTATATTAACTATTAAAAATTATCTGATTATTACATTATATAACTATTAGCAAAAGAAAATAGTTTCTCTTGAAAAAATAATCATCACTTAATAGAAGACAAGTTAACTGAATTTATTGTTCTTTTTAACATAGTATTTCTTGACAGTAGTGTATTTTTCTCGAAGAAGGTGACTAATTTACCGTCAAACAAGGCGAAAAATCGAACTAAACTTTTCGCGTAACTTTGCGTAGTATTTGTGGTATTAGTGGCTGCTGATGTGTCTTAAATATTTCAGCGGTCATATGTGGTCATTGTTTTTATTTATTTCTCCGTTATATACCGATCTAGCCAAGTATCCTCTATTTTTTGAATAGTATCTAACATGTATATACCAAAATTGTAAGAAAAACATGTTTTCTTGTACGTCATAAGTACGAATTGTTGACGGCCGCGTAAATTTATTTCTATACGTTAGCTCTCACTGAAATGTTATGATATCGTCTTCGAACTGTTGTGTCCTTTCTGCGAGTATCATCTCGCGCTCGACTCACGAAGATCGTGCATCGCATTGTATTGCCACCGAGTTCTCGACACCTCGCACAAAGCGCGTGCACACATGCGGTCGAGTGGGGAAAAAGGATCCGTGTCGTATAGCGCTATAAGTCTAATAGGATCACGGAAATCGGGTCCGCGGTTTGGCTCTTAGCCGGGATCGTTCCGCGGATGACGAATCCAGATGCGGCCGCCCTCAATAGAGAGATTACGTGAGTCGTGGCTGAGTGACAGGTAGAAAAGTGTTCTCGCTTACCAGCGAGTCTCTTCTCAGGGAGTTCCAAAATATCTGTATGTATATGATTACCATCTCTTTCTCTCTCTTTCTATCGAAATTCATTTCGCGCATCACGATTTATTAATTACATCGTTCTGATTATTTCGGGGAAAGTATCAAATTCTTCTCAAACATCAAATAAATATAGCTGAATCAGAGTCACCTCAGGATATATTTCTTTTGTGTGTGTGTGTGTGTGTGTGTGTGTGTGTGTGTGTGTGTGTGTGTGTGTGTGTGTGACAAAATTGTTTTATGAAATTAATTCTTGCGTACGGTTGAATTCATGTGGTGGATATACTGATACCACGTAATGATGTTAGATGTAACGTAATTGATAATAAGTAAAGTGCATGAGTGAGCGAGTAATTAGAAAATTCGTACGAATGCAAGACGCTCGTTAAATGCGCAGCCACTTGTAGGTGGCGGTGGTTTATACCTCGCTGGTTACATCCAACTGCCGCTGGATGCACACTCGGGTGCACAGGAATGCACCGAACGGTCGATCGCGGCCACTTTGGCCGAAGCGGGCGCATTAAGCGGCCGGGGATCGTAGAGAGCATCGGCGGCTAATCTCCTCTCTTTCTTCGTCGAGCGTGCGTCGTCACCTAGAAAATTAAAGCCAACGATCCGTCTGTAGCGGACCGCCGTGGATCGTCCCCGTCGGTCGCTCTACGCGCAGGGGTATCGCGAGGAGGTTCAGGGGTGGGTTCCGCGTGACAGAGGAGTGCGAAGGGTGGCGACGGTTAGGGCGAGGAGGCGGCAAGGGAGGGCAGTAGAGAGAGAGAGAGAGAGAGAGAGAGAGAGAGAGAGAGGCGTGTTTGGGGTGCCGGTATTTCTAGTCGAGGGGGTTTCGCAGGGTCGAGTCCAATTGGGGGTTGCGCGGGGGTTGAGATGAGCGAACGAGAAAGCGAGCAGCTGACGAGCGAACGGTACATATATATATAATACATATATATATATATACCTATGTTCATACACGAACAGAAGGGTGTATGTACATGTACAAACATATACACACACATATATATATACATATATATACATGGCATGTATATGTATGTATGTATATATATATACACGTATATATGAGCATTTCTCTCCACTGTACGGAGGGACCGACAGGGCGGAGGCACGGAGGGATGCCAGGAAGGTACCAGGAGGAATGGAAAGAGACGAGGGTGCGGTGCGCGGAGGCGGAAAGTAATCGCAACCCACGAGGTCTGACGAGGGCTACCCTCAGCGCGCGTACGAACCGACGTACCAACACAAGTCGCGCGACCCCGAGGACCGGTCGCGCACGCCTGGACGCGCGGCGTCGTCCTCGGTGTCTAGGAATCTCGAGAACGGCGGATCGCGTTACGAGATCGGTCGATTGATGCGCACCTCTCAATTAGACCTCTACGCTTCTCACGCAGGCAGAAGAAGTCTGTGAGAAGTCCGAACTGTTGAACTTGATGGATTGTTCGAGCGAAAGAAGGGAGAGAGAGGGAGAGAGAAGACAATTAATAAGTACTTTAATACTATTCGTGTGCGGCCTGGCGCGCGCGTAAAATGGTTCCACATTCTCATTTATTTATTTATATATTATGTTAATTATTCCATTTCCCATTGTCAACGTCTTATTTTTTTTACTAGCGCAACTAGAGAGAGAGAGAGAGAGAGAGAGAGAGAGGGGACACTTCCGTTAACACAAATTATTTATTTATTTAAAATAAAATCAATCTCGTTGAAGTCGCTGACGAGAGAAATTCAGTTAGAGCTAACGAAATGATGATAATCTGAAAGGCAGGCGATTGATTTTCGTTCCAGACACCGGTTCCCTATTGTCGCATCAACAGGAGACAACTTCGGATGGTAACTCGGAGCATAACTCCTCCGGGGACGAGGACTCGCAGGTGCGGCTGAGGTTGAAGAGGAAATTGCAGCGCAACCGAACTTCCTTCTCTAACGAACAGATAGACAGCCTCGAGAAAGGTCAGTACAAAATCCAACCGCAAAGTTATTGACCTCGGCGACCCGTTCCAGTCATTATACACGGCGTGTTTCCTTGGAAATCCTTCTCTTGTCATGACTTTACGAAGTTTTCAATTGCGAACACGCGATCCTTGTCCGCGACTCGTCGGGGACATTCAATTTTGGATATCTTTCTGGCTGCCTCGAGTTAAGACTGCGTCACAGCTGCGCACTCGCGCGACTAAAAGGCCATCGATAGTCCTCGACGTGGAAACGCGCATTCACCTTCGTTCCCCGGCCTTTGATATCCGCCGGTCGCGAGGAAACGCGCGCGATGCTCGGCCGGCGAGTTACCGTGTATCGCGATAATTAATGCCGACGACGCGGCTAAATAACGAGCACTTGTTGCAAACTGGTTTCGTTTCAGAATTCGAGCGGACACATTACCCGGACGTGTTTGCACGGGAGCGTCTCGCCGAGAAGATCGGATTACCTGAGGCACGTATCCAGGTGAGTGTGAATGTGCGAATGCGGCGTGTGTGCGCTTCCTCCACCAGCGTGTGTTCGCTCCACCCACCTGTCCGCCCTCTCCTCCAACCCCTCTCGTATGTATCCCGCCCTCCCCCCTCCTCCCCCGCGTTTTACCCGGGCGCGTCTTTCTCTCTTCTTATTCCGCCCGTTCCTCCCGGGAGGGTCGACCGGCGTAAGTGCGACGACGCCCTTTCATTAAACGCTTTTAACGTGTGACCACGTGGTCGTACGTGGGGAACATTAAACACCTCCGACGAGGCGCGAGAGCTCTCCTCCCGCCCCGCAGCCGCCAGCGACGCGCTCCCAATGGGATTTTGTCACCTCTTTCGTTCGCTGCTTCGCCGCCATTTACGTATTCTTACGTGCGCGTAGAATCTTCTTCCTCGACGAACTGATGTCGCGATTTCATCCGTTTATCTATTGAAATTTATTCTCGCGGTCCATACATTAACACAGACTCTGGAATTTCTGTGACGATAATATATCGATTACAATACCGTTTAGTGATATTCACAATAATTATTGAGATATTAATTAAAGAAGATTTGTGAATACACACGCGAGATATGGTAGATAAGCTATAGTGGTGAGATCTGCCATTGTGTGTTTATACAAAATGAACAAGAAAGTCTTCTACCATTTTCTTGATAACTTTGTAGATTTTTAATTATTAATTAAAGAAAATTAGCGGATAGTCGCTCGCGATAATATATTAATGTTCTCTAATAATATTAATAACTAAATTAATAATTAATAACTAAAAATCTACAAAGTTATTAGGAAAAATATACTTTTTTGTTCAGTTTGATCTAATGTAGAAACACACAACAGCAGATGTCACTACGGCTCATCTACCATATCTCACATGATCATTCGCAAATCTCCTTTAATCAATATCTCGATATTTATTGCGAATATCGCAAAAATAAGACTTTTATGTTTTTCTTAATCCATACCTTAATCTCTTCACGAGAGCTCTTGTTTTGAGACATCCTGTATACGTGAAATATTCCTCATCACATTCAAAAGAGGAATATTTCTATGAACGCAATAAGAGCACATGAAGGCATACGTGCGCAAACTGAAACGCTCTATTGAATTGAGCATTATAGAAAGATGCTCGCAGATCTCAGCAAGTTGGCAAGTCCGACGAAAATTCGAAGAATCTTTGATTGCGTCGACTGAGTCAAGAGTCACAGGCAGAATGAGAGACAGAGAGCCCGGCGGATTAGAATCGCGCTCATTTAAATTATAAGATCAGGAAAACTTGTGAAACTTCAGCTTGCGCTTAAAGCGAACGACGCTACCGCAGAGATTCTTTGTTCGTGTCCTTTCAAAGTTTCCGCAAGTTCTACGTTCGTCGTCGCCTTTCCACGGAGCGGCCGCGCGTTCTCGTTTTCAAAAGCCGCGTCTGACATGTCATGCGAGAGAATATCAATAAGCGAATTCAATGAGATGTGAATTTGGATTTCGGTAACAAGTGAAGAACCAAAGTGCCGAAAGACTCTTGAAAGATGTCCGAGCACTCTGATAAAGAAATATTCTTTGTTCGGAGCCAAATAAATAAATTTTGGTACAAATCGATAACGGATGTTTCTTAATAATAATAGTAAATGCTGAGACTGAAGATTCTGCGAACTCGTTAGGGTTCCAGAAATTTTAAATTTTGTTCATTGCCCTATATACGTTCAGTGTCTTTATTTGGTCACTTTGAAGGTCTTTATAAGACTATGGCATTATTCTACAAGTACTGAATGATAATTAAAATTTATTCTTGGTAATTATTATATTTGGTTTCCGGGTTTGAGCTGCGTGAGTTCTTCTTTGCCCGTTTCCGACGTTTCGCGAATATTT
This sequence comes from Odontomachus brunneus, assembly GCF_010583005.1. NCBI lineage: Eukaryota > Metazoa > Arthropoda > Insecta > Hymenoptera > Formicidae > Odontomachus > Odontomachus brunneus. The sequence continues at coordinate 206,036 of NW_022639632.1, read as the reverse complement.
CAATTCGCTTCATCAGCGAAGGACGATTTTTATTCTTGATAATTCATGTGCAATTCGTCTAGAAGACAATGTTTGACAGAAGCATTGCCTTTGATTGCAGTGTGCATATTAGAATACGGAAATCTGAATACAACCTGCGAAATGACAAGTAGAGAGGTTTTCAAAATCAAAACAGTGCCCTCCCGCTGTGACAAGTGATCCAAAGTGAAATTTTAATTATCATTTTGGTACTTCTAGAACAATATCATGGTCCCGTAAAGAGCTTCAAAGTGACCAAGTAAAAATACTAAATATATGGGACAATGGACAGGAATTCTAAATTTTTGGAACTTTAACGAGTTCGCAGATGTAATTTTCAGTATAGAATTTCAGAGCACTTATTGAAACATTCTTTATCGATTGGTACCAAAATTTATTTATTTGGCTCCAGATAAAGGAGAACGGTTTGTAGTGAGACACCAACGACGTCTCTACATTGTCACATTTTTTATTTCCATTAGACGTTCGCGTTTTTCGATTTATTTTATGACAAAGTCGAATAAAGTCAACGCATTGCGTTGAGAGTTCCACATTAAGAAAAAAATGTTTGCAACGATAATCACATGGAAAAATAATTAGCATAAATTATGGTAAAGAAAATAATTTTTTACTAAATTCTCCTAATGTTAGTAACTCTATATGCATGTTACCACCATCATTTTCTTGTTGGAACAAGCAGAAAATATGGTTGGAGCCAAAAGTAACTATGGAGTTAGCTAGATCAAGCACTTTTTTCTCTCAGTGCGTTTTTGTCCGCGACGTTGCCTGTGTTTCGCCATAAATAGCTCGTAATAACTGTATTACAAGTGGCGATTTAAGCAGAAGATTGAAATTATGCTTCAGTCCGTGTCACAGCCGATGATTAGAAATGCGTTATCGTCGATACCGTTGAGTGCTCGTTACGTGTATAAACACTTTCCGCGATATTCAACGTTTTGCGCAGTACAGATTCGATAACGCCGTTTACTTTTTGATCGCGCTCGACGGGCAAAATGCCGCGTTGTATCATTATAATTAATATTAACGTCGAGCACCGCTAATACGTACGTACGTAGCCTTATCGAACATTGTTTGCTTGCGCTCTCTGTGCCCTTGCCTCTCGTCGCCGCCACCGCCGCTGCCGCCGCCGCCGCCGCCACCGCTTCCTCTCACCTGCACCGCCGCGACACGAAGAGGCGGGAGGGTCGGCGAAGTGGCCGGCGGGGTTTGACGTCGTGGTGGTAGTAACCGGGCGCGCTGAGCGTTATGTGGACGTACAAACAGTGCAAGACCATGTTGACGCATGTTTTCAAGCCTCGTTGGCTGGTATTGATCTTGCTAAGTGCAGGAAACCGGGAGTTCCGGCGCGGGAGGGAAAAGGAGAAGTTCGACGAGGAAGAGCGAGAGAAAGGGAGACTCGAGCGAGCGAGAGACCGAAAGGGAGACAGACGGAGAGAAAGAGAGCGAGGGAGGGAGAGAGAAGAGAGACAGGAGAGGGTGAAAGAGAGAGAGAGAGAGAGAGAAAAATATATAGTCGACCTTGCTGGAGAGGGCGAAAGAGGGAATCGGCGGAGATCACCGAGTCGGACCGATCGCTGGACTATCGTCGACTGGTCGAACGGTCGAAGTGCGAGATATACGAATGGTGATGGAGGACGAAGAGAGTGAAGGTGCCGGGCGTTCTAATGGAACACGGAACACCGCCGCCGTCGCCACCGCCGCGGCACAACGCGGCGGCATGTAAACGTGGCCCAGCGAGGGATCGCGCGGAAGGCCTAAGAGGGTTCTCGGACGCAACCATGGCAACCTCGAGTCCCGAGGGAGGTCGCCCTCCGATTGGCCCGTCCCTCGCTTCTTCATCTCTCTCTCTCTCTCACTCTCTCTCTCTCTACACACACTCTCATACACACACATATATATATATATATATGCGTGTGTGTGTGTGTTTGTGTGTATTATATATATATGTATACATATATATGTATACATATATATGTATACATATATATATATATATATATATATATATATATATATATATATATATATATATACACACCCTCGGCTACAGCCACGAGATTCGCCACGCCACGTTGCCGGCCGATTATCATCCGCGGCATTCCCTAAGTCGACTCGCGCTCGCGCGATGGCCGATACGTTGCGAGGGATTAAAGCGGGATTTTTCTCTGGGAGGCGCGCTCGAGGACGCGTCGAGCAGGGCAGACGCGAAAATAAAGCAGTAAGACGAGCGTCGACCCGGGTCTACCAGGGGGGGACCCGGGGGTCTTCCGTTAGACCGGTTGGACCTTTCCGTTAGCGTCGCAACGCGCGCACCCTCTCCGCGGAAGATGTTTGTTTCCTACTCGTTTGCGTCTTTTTCTCGGCCAGAACACATCGGCGCGGAGCGAGACGCGCGTGGTGTCGCACGCTCCATTAGTCGCCAAAAGCGTCCGCGAGATCGTGATGTGCGAATCTCTCCCTCTCTCTCGCGCGCGCGCTTCCAGTCGAAGTGTCGCGAATGTATCCACGAAGGTCGGTACAGGCTTTTCAAGGTCGGGAAGCAGTGTCGCAAGAAACCGGTTCCCCCGCCGCGTTGCGGCCATTGACGATCCTCCGCGCCGTGGAGGAGACGCGTCTCATCCGCCGTGCGCGGCACTAAGGACCCCAGCGCGTTCGGATCGCGGACTTTCGTGCAGATCGATTCGGACGAGTTTTCGGCACGGGGGAGGACGAGTTTACGAGGGACGATGGTATTGGGCGGAAGGAGCCCGCTGCGGGCGAATGGCAGATATTTGACGGTGGGGTGGCCGAACACGATTTGCTGCGCCAATGGGAGGACAGGAGGATGGAATTTATTTTTTGATTCAATCGAGGGCCCTCGCCGTGCTCGGCGTGGCGTTATACGTGAGATTGCGGAAGGCTTGTATTTCTACGTTGATGGCATTTCTTTCCGCTGCGGGGAGCATCCCCCTTTTTTTCTCCCGGTGTCCGCACACGCGGTAATTCGTTACACCGAAATCGACAGAAATGGAAATTGCCGTTATTGCTTTGTTCTCGATTTTTATCCGCGCGCGCACGCTGGCGTGCAGAAATACGCACGGCTTTACCTCCTCGAAAACTTGCGCCGTAATTTCGCGCGGCCGCGCGCGTTGGCTTTGTTCAACATGATTCATTAGAGTCGGTTCTCCTGATTAATTATCGATCCGTTTGAATTTACTGGGAATAAAGTCGAACGATATGCGCCAATTGAAACCAACATTTTGAATCACGAATATCGCCGAGTTTGCAACGACACCGTTCGACGATGAGACGCCAGGTGCGATCGTAAAGAGAGTGGCGTTAAAATGTCCCGTAATGCACGGGGAAGACACGCTCGCGTGCTGAGGTAACTGCGTGCTCGTAAAATTGGCACAAGCGACTAAATGGAACTGCAGTGTGTACGCAGCAGAGAAAAAGGTTTTTTACGAGAAAGCCAAATGCACGGTTTATGGATTGCTGGTAAGTGCCGGCGAGGGAAAACCGATATATCGAAGGGGACGAATCCTCTTATCGTTGAGAGGAATCAGAAAAACCAGAAAATCCCTGCAAGCGCGGCAAGGAATTTAAGCCGCGATTTATCGTACGAGCTTGCGTCATACTACTTGGAACGTCACTGTTCGACATGGCGAAACGACAATTAGCTTAAATTAGAGAAAGCTGTCTTGTTTATCCTATATATATATATATCTTTTTTTCATCGTACTTCCCACCTTGAATATTTTTACATAATCTCGATATGTATACTTCGCTTCGGGGTATAGGGAATCGATGGAATTCAAGTTAATCGACGCTCCAAGGGCCTAATATAGCGGCGGGATACTGTATCGATAATTTGCGATAATTTGATATAATTTGTTCAGCGCGGTTGTAAACGCGCATTATCTACGACGCGCTCTTTATCGGATATTGAGTCCGGCGCGATCTATAACCAGATGCTTGGCGAGAGTGTGCGAGTGTGAGACAAAGAGAGAGGGGGGTGAGAGAGAGAGAGAGAGAGAGAGAGAGAGAGAGAGAGAGAGAGAGA
>NW_022639632.1:186612-201804 GCF_010583005.1 Odontomachus brunneus | reverse complement strand
AGAGAGAGAGAGAGAGAGAGAGAGAGAGAGAGAGAGAGAGAGACGCGTAAATGCGCGCGGCGGCGAAGGTGCGGCAGGTAGAGTAAGAGGCAGACAGAGAGAGAGAGAGGAGAGGCTGCGGGAGATAGCGAAGAGCGGCTGGGAAGGGACCAAGCGAGCAAGAGTAACTCAATTTCCCGTCTGACAACTGCTCAATCGCAATTAACAAACTGGAGGAGCGCCTCGTGCAAACTCGCGCGCGGCTGTTCGCGCGGGATGCGAAAAGAGTGTCTGGGGCGTTAGATTTCGCGCTGCCTCGGAAGTGCCACACGAGAGGGTCGGTCGAATGTTGAAACGTAGAGAGGAAGGGTAGGAGAGAACGAGAGAAAGAGAGAGAAAGCTCGGCGGGGTGGTGGGTGGTTCGGAGAGAGCGCGAGAGGAGGGTGTTCCCTCCGGAGAGGAAGCAGAAGAGAGGATCGTGGAGCGTGAACGAGCGCGAACGAGTGCGAGTGCGGACGAGTGCGGATGATACGAAATACCGTGTCGGCGCCGAGTGTGCGGCTGCACACTTATCGTGACAAAGGCACCGTCATTGTGTCGGTTGCAGGTGTGGTTCAGTAATCGTAGGGCGAAGTGGCGTCGAGAGGAGAAATTACGGAACCAGAGGAGGGCGGCCGTCGATCAGGTGGTTGCCGGCGGCAGCGGCGGGGGTAGCAGCGGCGCCGCACCCCCCGCGGCCACCCCCGCTACGCCACGGTTGCCCTTAAACGCCGGATTCAACGCCATGTACTCGTCGATACCGCAACCAATCGCCACCATGCCCGACACGTACAGGTAGGAGAATCTCGTGATAAGCCATCCGCATTGTTCCCCGTGCCTCTCTTGAACGTAAAAGTTAACGCGAGAACAAGTACGACAAGGACGCGCGCGGTGACTCACTGAGCCGCGAGATCTCTTGTTAAAAGCTGAGATAATTATTTCCATTTTTTTTATCAACAGACTTTGTGGCATGCTGCACATTTTTCTTTTCCCTTTACAATTTTTGTCATTTTAACGCAAAACATCTCGGTAGCTTGCTCAGCAGTTTCAAAGACTTTGTTAGTTACCTGTCTCGTCTGTTATTGTTATTGTTATCGTCGTCCGACGTGAATATTCTTCTCGTTCGCAGCTCGATGTCAAGCAGCCTGGGCGGGTCAATGGGTGGAAGCTGCCTTCAGCAACGTGCCGAGGGCTACCCGGCGTACGTATTCCACGAGCCGCTTCATTCGCTCACGCAGTCTTACTCTCACGCGCACAGTGCGGCCGCGCACTCGCAACCTCACCGTGGCATCCCGACGTCTCACGGCGGCACCCCCACGACGCCTGGAGGACAACCCGGTCCAGGTGGAGCACCCTACCAGCCGACGACCTCGACCGCGACCGGTGAGTTCTCATCACAAGTAATTTGCTGTGTTTCCTGCTTCCCGAGCTTCCAAGGTCATTCGCCAGTAATTTAGGTTGCATCAAAAATAATCGTTTGCACAAGAGAACCTTCAATATCGCTGCGCATTAGGGATTGCTCGAAATCTACGACAATCAAATATCGAGCCAGTTTTTTCATTTTTTTAGTTCTTTAGAGAACTTTCTTCTCAACTTCGGTTTTTATGAATTGGTTCTTATGAATTTGTTCTTTCGAAATATTTGCTTAAAATCTTTCGCTATGATTATCCCTCCAATGAGAGTACCAAAGTCTTTCGTGCACACGTATTATGCCAACGGCTGCGAGATTCTTCCGTAGCTTTTCAATTGCTCAGATGGAATTTCGAAATCCCCATCGAGGATGTTCGAGGATTCGGGAGTGCATCGGAAAAACGAACGAATCCGCGCCAGAAACCAGCACAGGTTTTCGTTTCCAATTTTCGCCCTGCGTTGCTGTGCCGTTTCTTCCCCGTGCTTTAGCCGGCTCAAAGCGCGAAATAAAGCGTCGAGAATTACCTGGAAGCCTCTTCACACGCAATCTACATAGCCCCGCTATCAGAGGGAAAGAGAAAGAGAGAGGGAGAGAGGGAGAGAGAGAGAGAGAAAGAGAGAGAGAAAGAAAGAGAGAGAGAGAGAGAGAAAGAGAGAGAGGAACAGAGAAAGGGAGAAGGGCGAGAAAGAGCGAGTGAGAGAGCGAGCGACGGCGCGGTCGCGGCTACACGCTCGCCCACGGAATTGTAAAAGGATTTTAAAACAAATCTCGCATGGCGCCGCCGGGCTGAATCGAAGAATGGGATGTTCGGCGGTTTTCCAACCCCGGCGATGTAGCTGGTGAATTTTCCATTTTCTCGACTCTGCTTCTGTCTCTCTCTTCCCTTCCCTCTTCCTACGTGCCTCTTGGTTCCTCCGCTCGGGTATTTCTTTTCTCTCCCGAGTCTCTTTCTCACAGCCTCCCTTTCTTTCCATCATCCCTTTTCTTCGTCTATCTACATCTCACCCCCTCGCCTCCCGTTTAGCGAAAGCCATGGAGGGTCGCGCCTCCTCTCGCAGCCTGCGCCGCCTCGTTCTCTCCCTTTCTCTCACCCCCTTCGCCTCTATACCCTTCCATCCTCGGGGGTGCGCTCGCTCCTTCGTGTCTATCCATCTATCCGTCCCTCTCGTCGCCCTCTGGTTCCCCTTTCGTCTCTTTCTCCACGTCCATCTCTCTCTTTCTCTCTCTCTCTCTCTCTCTCTCTCTCTCTCTCTTTCTCTCTCTGCCGCTCTTTCTCGCTTCCTCTCCCTCCTGAGGATATACAGGGGTGAACAGAGGATGTGGATGGGTTGGGTCTCGCCTCGGCTGGGCGAGCGCTCAATAACGTGCGAACCCAAAGGGGAGGAAATACGGGGGTGCGCGGCGTACCTACAGGAACGGAGCGGAGCGCAAGCCGGAATGGTGGAATACTGCGGAACACGCGCGGTGTGTCCCACCCCGCTGTCCCTCTCGCCGTCCCACACTCTTTTCGCGGCCGCCTTTCTTCCTTTCCGCTCTTTCGCCCCCTCGTTTTACCGTCCCTCCCGGCTGTCCCCGCGCCCGCTCCTTACGTGCGGAACGAGCCGCGGGTTATCCATCATAATCGCTTTACGTGCACGAGCGCCGTAAGGACTTTCACCGCGCTCGTTAGCGCCGCGCCTGTCCCGCCAGCTCTAACGGCGCCGTTTTCATAGCTAAGTAGCCGTACCCCGGAGTTAGCGTCCGACCGCGGAAACGCGCGTAACCGCCCGAGTCTGCCTCGCAGCTGGCGGACGTGGACGGCGAACGGGAGTCACCGGGATATTCGATTAACTCCCGACCAGACGATGCCGCATCTTTCCACCTCGGACGTCAAGTTCGAGATGGAGTTCCTGAGAGACTCCTGAGAGACGCGATTGAATGCGCCTGAGATGTTCCTGGAACAGTCGTGTATGACTGAGAGGAATAGCGATTCTTGACTGAGAGGAATAGCGACGCGGAGACATTGACAATTTTCGGGCCAGTTCTATTCCGTCAGACTTTGACGAGTAAAATTTGCTAACAACGAATAGATAATGAGATCTACACCGAGAGAAAATAAATGGTTAATATAATTAAAATATTATAGGTTTTTTTGACCCATTTTGCTACGAAACATATTGTTCCGCAACCATATTTTTTTAGTAAAATAGCAGTAGTAACACGCATATAAAGTTATCATTGATATTATATTTGATAAAAAAATAATAGTTTTCTCTTGTCTATAATTTATAGTAATTACTTTCCTATATGATTATAATTACAAATGCCAAACATTTTTTCTCAGTGCACTTAGTATGGAAAATCCGGTTTAGATAGCCCTAGGAATATGTTGCTCATATGCTTTTTTTAGTATTTATCTTGAAAGAGCAACAGTGGATGTACAAAATCGGAATGGTCCGTTTAGAATATATTTTATTTTCTAAGATATTTTATATATGTATTTAGAGATAATTTTTATTCTGAGTTTTACTAAAACAGGAATAATATTAAATAAAAAAAAATAGAAAAAGCTGATTTAGTAGTAGCAAAGTCAATTTCCGGACCTCTCGAAATTTTGTACTAATATTCTTCATCGTGAGTGAATAAATTTACGCGACGTATTGCTGGCTACAATCAAGTTTCTTGCATGATATGTTGTTTCGGATAATAAAAGCAATTTTCGTTGAATGTAATGATTAAAATCGAGCATATGGACGGAGGAGATAAAGTTGGCTCATAATTAAAGGCCGGCAAGAACCCCGGCCGGTAGAAACGGAGACTCCAGAATGACTAATCAAGATACATATTTTATGTGGCTTTACTTGCGCTATTCGGTAACTAAACCCAGTAACAAAATAAGATCACCACGTTACTGTATGTTCGTATTTTGATTATTACAAAATATACAGTTAGCAGGGTCGTGGCGGGCGTTAATGCACAGAAGAAGGCTATCATGTTTGTAGAATCAACAATTAGTTGTCTAGAGAAGTTGCAACTTCGAAATTCCGAAATATGGGCTACTCCGGCTCTTTTACATCAATTTTCACGTCGATATTCTCGACGCGTTAACCTCTCGTGCTACAAAGATGGGTTACGTGGTTAATGCAATTATGGCAACGACGTCGTCGTCGTCGTCGTCATCGTTGTAACGCTCGCCAAATCGTCCGTCTTGCATTTACGCTATAATTGTAGCCCGCGCTCGAGGAACGAACGAAGTTACGACGTGGAGTCGTATAGACTCGGTAAATGTTTTCGCGCAAGTTTATATTAGATTAGACGCAGCTCGTTAAGGTGTTTAATTCAAATTGCAGAAGTGTGTGCAGCCGCGGCGCGCGCGACTATCATAGCCGAATCCTATTTATGCGGCCGCTGCCGCGAGCGACGCTCGCGAATCGCGTCTCTCGCCTTCCGTAAATACGTGTTTGGTCGTTTTTAGCGAATTAGCCGCGTCGCGTTTCACGCGATTAATGACGCGCTTTCTCGCGACTCGTGGCCGTCGCTAGGGCTGACGACAGCGAGTCGCCCGACGCGTCAATGTTCACGCGAAGAATCGATCTGACGCGACGTCTCGACATTGGTAAAAAAATTTGCGTCTATATATATATAACGGTAAAATAAAATAAAATAAAATCGTTAAATATCATGGTGATAAACGATGAGTAATGTTTGTATCGAAGTGCTAGAGGCAATCACGTTCAACGTCAACAAACGACGATAATAATGGGTAAATTTCTCGGATTTTCATTCGAAACGAGTGAGAAGTGGCTGTATTTTCACTTAAGGCGATAGTGAAAATACTGCCACACGAAATCGCTAGAGTGAATGTTTTACTCAACTTTAGAGTGTATCCCGGTCCCATATCAGTGTATGTTTCAATCGATTGAATATATGCCTTTAACAATGGAATACATACATCCTATTCATTTTTCAAGGTCGAGTGAAAACATTCACTCGACGACTCAGAATGGAGAATTCATCCTATATGAATGAAGTCATTCGAAAAGTCATTCTATTTTTCGAGTGAAATTTCCTTCCAAATGTGTGAGAAGCAGCAGTGTTTTCACTCGAAGCATTAATAAAAATACTGCCACTCGAAATTGTAAGAAGGAATATTTCACTCAAGTTTAGGGTAAATTTCCGACTCTATATTAGTGTATATTTCAATCGATTGGAGTGAATATGTCTCTTTAACAGTGGAGTACATACATCCTTCAATTCATTCTTCAATGTCGAGTGAAAACATTCATTCGACGATTCAGAGTGGAGAATTTATCCTGTATGAATGAAAGTCACTCGAAGTCGAAAAGTCATTCTACTTTTCGAGAGAAATTTCCATCAAAATGAGTGAAGAGCAGCAGTGTTTTCATTCAAACCAATAATAAAAATACTCACTTAAAATCACAAGAATGAGTATTTCACTCAAGTTTAGAGTGGATACTGACTCCATATGAATAAATGTGTCAATCAATTAGAGTAAATATGTTTCTGTAACGGCAGCGTATATTAAATGCATTCTTGAATCTCAAGTGAAAATATTTCTTGATTAAAAGTGATTAAAAGTAATTAAAAGTGGAGAATATATTCTAAAATTATTCGGATTCAAGTGACTTGAATTCGAATAATTTTTTATAATTTTACTTCTCAAATGAGATTTCACTCCGAGAAATTTAGAAAGTATCTTCTAAATTTCCCAGAGAGATTGAAATCTCCTTCTAAATGAATGAAGAGTAGCAGTATTTCTATTTGAGGCGATAATGAAAATACTGTCACACGAAATCGCAAGAGTGAATGTTTTACTCGACTTGGAGTGAATTCTGACTTCATATGAGTAAATGTTTCAATTGAATTATTCGATTGATTAGAATAAATATGTGACGGTGGAAAATATGTCAGATTCACTCTTCAATTTCGAGTGAAAATATTTATATATTCAAATATTCACATATTTTGACAATTCTAAGTGGAGGGTTCACTCTAATATGAACCTCTATGTGAATGAAAATATTCACTCGATTCAGAATAGAGAATTCGCTTTACACACAGAAAAATCTTATTTTACTGCTAAGAAGAGCGATTAATTAATTTTCCTTCTTTTAAGTAATGGCTGATTTCAACGAATAATATTTTCTTGGTAATAGTCTTCAGATATGTTCATCACACACTTGAGAAAAAACTCATTCACCATGTACTCAAAAGAAAAATTTATTTTCTCTATTATAAAACTGTACCAAAGAAAATGTTGAGTCGGCTTTACATAATAAGCAAATTGAAATTTTGCTTTAATCTAATATTCCTGACTAAAATGCTGAATTCACTAGGGTTCAGAGTGTATCCTGAATAAAATTAACATTTATGATGAAAACTTATGATAAATTTGCGGATGCTTTTGTAAAATATTTAAAACAGATAACATTTATATAAATGTAGTATGCACTTTTCTGTGCGTATATGGGGGAAAAGTCACTTGAGCGGCTCGATGAGATGCTTCTCGAATAAGATTTCACTCCAAGGAATTTAGCGAGTACCTTGGCGAAATGAAATTTCTATCTGTCACACCGCGCTTCAATTCCCGCTATCCTTTCCACCTGCGTACGCTTCGGCCGGAAGACACCTCTTATATCCGTCCGTTTTCCCGAAGCCTCGACAGTTCTCGTTCCGTCGCTCGCAACGCGCTCAATCCTCCGATACCTCGAATTGTTCCAGGCGTGATATCGGCTGGCGTCTCGGTGCCGGTGCAGATCCCGTCGCAGACTCCGGACCTGGCGGGCAACTATTGGCCAAGGCTCCAGTGATCCCAGCTCTTCGGGTTCCCGCCCGCGAGCTTGCTCGTAGGCCAGGAGAGCCCGCCGCCGCCGAGCGCCACCCCGGGCGCGGTGCCTCGACCGCTCCTCGCGTCCCTCGGGATACCGACGCAGTCGACGCAGCATCAGGCCCCGAGCACACCGGCGACCACTCCCGTGCACAATTCCGACACCAGTGAGTGAATCGACCGATATTCTCGTGCGACGCGCCACGCGCTAACCCTCATCGCGCAGAGACTCGCCCTGTCCAACTGAGAGACGGCAGGGCGCGATGTCGCCGTTCGCCGACGGCGAGGCGAGCCGTCGCGACGCCCACGGACGAGAGATAGAGACGCGCGAGGAACGCCACGAGGGAGGGCAGGTCCGCTGCGATAAAGCGTGACGCCGTGTGATCGCCGTTCGAGGACGTGCAGTTAGTGCATTGCGCTGATGCGTGGGACGGACCCGACGAGTGACGACGCGCAAGTGCTCGAAATTTCCCTCCGTCGTCTCGTAAGTCGAAGAGAAGTCTCTTTCGTTCGATACCGTCGGCTATCTCGCGGCTTCCGGGGGAAGTCGCGAGGCCTGCCTTCTTACCGGGAACGTTGTCCGTCGAGTGCATGCTTCGTGAACGATGTCGCGCGCGAGCGACGGGATGACGACCGACCCGGGACGGGTACTCGATTGTCCACCGGTGCCAATGATACCACTCGCCTCGACCGTACTTACGATCTTGCCGCAAACCGAATGAATGACTCGCGTGCTCGAACGTTTACGACCGTCAATTTTCTCAAAGGCAATACCACCTATCTACACACGAAGCTATTAGGTTAGAGGATAGGATATATAGGTTTCTCCCCTCTTCTCCCCCACAATTTGTAAGTTTGCCAACGCCCGCATTGACGATCGTAATGGGACACATTCACCGTTACGAAATTTTGCACGAGAGCGGCGGCAGGCTACTCGTCGCAATTAAGTTCTCTCCTTCTCTCTCGAGATCGAATGGAAAAAGGTTCTTCTTCTTCTTCTTTTTCTTCTTGCTCTTCTTCTTCTTCCTTGGCCAATAAGCGGATTACACGCGGGGGCGGAATTTCAAACAGACGGCATGATCAATTTTTGCAAACTCGAGCCGCGGAGAGCCGATCGACATTACACATCTCTTCCACTTCGTGTCTGATCTAGATTTCGTAGATGTATACGCATGATCCGGGTCACGCAGGGTACTTACCTATTCGCGATAATATGTGCGAACGGATTCGCACTCAGGTTACCGTCGCAATCACGTCGGGAAGCTGCGCGTGGTAAAATCACGAAACATTTAAGTCGTCATCGAATCCACCATGCTCCCTCGTTTCTCCCCGGGAGAGATAACGGGGAGAGAGATTCTCAGGGCGCACACGGCGAAAGATTGATTTACCGCGCATCCGCCGATGAATAATTTCTTTCTTTTTTTTTATTTTTTTTGCACCACACACGGGCGGATCTTTTTAACAAGCGCGGCGGCGGCGGCGGCGTAACGCCGGTGAGGTTATTTTTCATTCCATCCCGCGCGCGCAAATTCTCCCTTTTAGTTTCCCCGAAAGTCGATCGATGTCAAGAGCATTCATTAAATTTACAGGCGGGTTCTCGTTTTTCGCTATCGGGGAGCTTTATTACCGGATTTATTGGATACCGCCGGGCGCATATTGTTTGCCGCGCGTTGTATCGGTTTCCGGCAAATATTTTCCTTCGTGTAAGGGCGGCCGCGAACCGCGTGGAAATTGAAAGGGAGCCGCAGACACGTAGGCAGGCTCCCGCGCCCCGGAATATATTCTCGCGAGAGTTTAGGGCGTGCGGCGCGCGCGGAGGCGCACGATGAGGCTGATTTCGTTGCGGGAGGGAACGCTCTCGACGGGGGTTGATAGCTGCCGGAGGGTGGCTTTTTTCGACGGGGCCGGCCATCGTGTCTGCCGGCAGATATGGCGCCGGAAGACACCACTCTCGGGAGGACGCGGTCTCCCTGTGCGTCTGCCTCCGTTCGTGAACGGCGAACATCGATCGCGACCGGCCGAAAACACCCGGCAGAATCCCCGTCCCCACATTTGTTCGCGACTTGTTCGTAATTTTACGTTCTTCCGTTTTCACCGCGTGTACAAACGGTGAGAATATCATACGTGTACGTAGACGTACTCTGATATCCAACACGCCGTGTCGTAATTTCAGTGATTCTTCACGCGCAGTTTCGCCACTTTTTGCAAAAATACAACCGCGCGCGCTCGCATACACACGTACACACACACACACACATACATACACACAAACACGCACAAACGCAAAGATCGTTCCCGTCGCGCGCGCCACAAACTATACTGTATTTAAAGTTAATCGAGATCGATGTGCACAATCTATTGAGGATAGCAATATTACGGTTTCTTCCGACCCTTCCCCCGACGCAGCGTCGCGGATAGCGTTCTTTTTCGGGAGCTTGCGCGAGCCAAGCACAGCAAGTTGAAAATTGAGAAAATCCTTATTTGTAATTAATTACACACACAGACACACACAGACACACGCGTCTCTCGATATGTAAGAAGAAATAAGAAACGATCATCGACTCCCGGTCCGCACGATACACGATTCTAGATTAAGACAATCCAATCCGTAGCTTGTATCATCGTTATTACTGTAATGCAGGCACGATGAGCTCGTGAGAGGAGTGTGAACCGACGCAAACGTAGTGAGACCACGCGTCTCGTAGGTGTCACGATATACGCTCGGAGGAGGCGAAGCAGAGAGAGAGAGAGAGAGAGAGAGAGAGAGAGAGAGAGAGAGAGAGAGAGAGAGTTTGTGTGTGTGTGTGTGTGTGTCTGTGTGAGTGTGAGAGTATGAAGGTTCGCGTTAGTATTTATCACTATTAATGTAGACGTACTCGCTGTGAAATGAGCGGACCGAAGAGGCGGATTCGTCCTTCCATGGCCAATGATGGCGATTAACGTTGGTGCTCGCAGTAACGAGGAATTCGGGAATCGAGAACTCGCTAATCGTCGTCGCGCACACGATCGAGGTACACACACCCTTTCGATTTCGCTGTATAAAAGTGACTGTAAGATAGCAGATTTGTTACTCTCTCTAGACCTGGTACTGTAAATTAGAAATAATTAATGCCCCACCGCTGTACATATATATATATATATATATATATACACAGACAGATACACACAATACACACACGCTCACGTAGATAAATATCAGATGAATTCCAGAATTACGTTCGTACGTACCCATCTTATAAACTACACAACATCTTATCCGTGTATTCAATGTTTTCCCTTTCACCGAAGTGACGACTTCGTTACTTACACCGTGCAGCAGCAGCAGCAGCAGCAGCAGCAGCAGCAGCAGCAGCAGCAACAGCCGCCGCAGCAGCAGCAATAGCAGAAGCAGCCGCAGCAGCAAAACTTCAATAAAACCGAATGATCTGAGCCTACATTTATTCACCCATCAGTTCGCAAATCATAGTCGAGCGTGTGACGAGCCTTTGTTTCGCGGACGAGTTTTGGAACGAATCTCGCGTAAGAGACGCGCACGATGCAAATTGCTGACGAGGACACCGAGAAGAGATCACGATGATTTCGCCATAATACGCTTGATTTTACACATGATCTCGCCGCATGTTATTTCGAGGGATCGCGCTTCGCTTTATGAAACTACAATTTTTCTCGCGCGTCAGCGAGAAGCGCCGGTTGCATTATGGAATTTTTACGACAATTATCCGCGTAATCATAAAGTTAAATTTGATGATCTCATTATTCGCGATAAACAAGGTAATGACGTAGCTTTTAAATCGCAAGGAAAGAGAGAGAGAGAGAAATAGAGCACGCCAACCACCTGTGTGGCCTTATCGGGCTTTCCACGGGGGCAAGGGGGGATCACGTATGCGTGATCCATTTAATCGATGCATTTCGATCACCATCTCTCGGGGTTGCAGCACGTTTTTTAGTAATTGAGTCGCACCGCACGATCGCGTCGTATAATTAGTCACTGATTCGTAGGTGTGGAAAAAACGGTGTGAAAACAGCGACTGGATATTTCCGAATTTTATCTCGTTCCAGAACTCGGCCGGCTTTTTTCTTTTTTTTCTTTTTTACCGAAGGGCGACATACATCTGATATTTCTGTCGCGATATTCCGACTCGCGAGGCGCCAACTCTCTTTTCCTTTCTCGCGACAACGCGCCGCACGATCGTTTCGTCGAAAAATGCCGACACTGCGCGCCGTAATAAATGTAGGTGACGAACGCACTACGATTAATCAGCAGCCAATAGATAACCGTGAACGATGTAACGTTGTGTTAAACAGTATCGTGTGAAGCATGTAAAATCACGCCACCCGGAGCAGCGTTTCGCTCGTTTCTCGTCGGCGTTTACACGGTCACGTAGGGCTCGTGTAAACTTGTTGAACGTTTGTACGCGAAGAGAGCACTTAACGCGGGGGAATGTACTGTACATTAGTGTAAATTTATATTTTTGGATGAAAACACAAAGAAATGAAGAGGAAGCGCGAGTCGCGTGCGCTGGAGGAATCTTTCGGACGGAGCCGGAGAGCGCCGCCGTAGAATCGATCTCGCAATCGATCAATTCTCAGTTTCGGGACGACCTTCCCTTCTTCAGTCTGCCAATACCACTTCCTTGTTACGAAAATTTCTACGCGTCTAACGCACAAAAGGGGACGGAAAAGTTCCTCCAACGTTGAATTGTAGGTGCGTTTCTTTCACGGAGTTTTTCGTGAGACCAGAATCGTGTAGAATATTTTTTCTTTTGCTTTTCTTAAAGGCATCAACTTCGAAATATTTTACGACTTTGTTGTTGTTTGTACGAAAGTGCCATATTATGATTTCGTGAGTGAGTAAGACAGGGGAAAATATGCAAATTGATAAACGAAAACGATACGAGACGCCCAGAATTTCGGAGAATCCACGAAACAATTTGTTGGAATTTTAAAAGTAATTAAATAGCGCATCAAATATGTCTCCTTGGGGAGGGATAAAGAAATAACATTGGATTATCGAGAAAAAAAAATAAACCGTGGTAACGCGTATTCATCGGTATTCACACTATGATTATTCGAGAAAGTACTCTAAAATGAATTCAATATGCGTGCTCGCTGTGTATATGCGGTCGCGTACGCGTCCACATGAAGGATTCTCCACAAACAGGCGCTGCACTTGCAACAGGCTGTGCATTTCGCGAAGAGAGTGGATTAAAGTAATTCTCATTTATTACGTTACCTTTGTAAATCTACGTTTGCACGTAGAACTTTTGCGAAACCGAACGTTACCGCGCAATTTTATGCATGCGAAATACGTGCCGACGGAATTATGTTTAATCGTTATACACACACGCACACATACACGCACACGCATACACATAAACACACACACAAACAACACACACAATCGACACGACGCGGAAGTGGTTACGCGACTTTCTTATTATCTGTAATAATATTACTAATAACGACTACAGTGTATGAGTATTAACAAATTTATTAATGAGAATAATATATTATTGCGACAGTAATCTATATAAGTGTTGTGAATAATGAGATAATATTGTTGCTGTGATTAACTTTAAGATTGTAAGTAGTAGGAAATATAGAACCACTGTTAGGTGTCACTGTCTCGACTCAATAAATGTTATTTCATTTTAACGCCAAATCATCATTCTTTATTCATAACGTTATAATATATTCTGTCCCATATTATAAGATTATTTTACATGCGTAAGCTCTTACAAAGTAGCAGCATGAATAGATTGTTACTATGATGAAAAAATCACAACGGTGACGCACAACTGACGAACATATTTTATATAACACACGTGACATTGTTTTACAGATCTTAATACGATTTTTTAACAAAATAAACGAAGCACTTTGAGCATATTAAGATACGAATAGCATGTTTGATACTCCGAATAACTCAAAGTAGCAAAATACAAAATCAAATATAAAATGTTCAATATCATCTTTGTGCATCACCGCCAATCTTACATTCTATTGAAAGAAAATATTTTATAATCTCATCAATTACTCTTAAAGAAAATATCACATTTCAATATTTGGCACGATATAGTGTGATAATGTGGCATTATGTATATATTTACGTTATGACGCTAACTGAACGTATAAACTGAAATAAAAAAAAGAAAAAAAAAACGCAAGTGAACACAGTCAGTATAAATTATTATGGACATTATTGTTTAAACAAAATGAAATAATAATGAAACATATAAACTAAAAGAAAAAATTCCTAAAAAATAGTAAATATTTATTTAATGGCTACTAATAACGTATTTACTTAAATCTATATTTTTTTATTTAAATAAATATAACTGTTTTCATAAAAAGCTAAGGGTTTTTTTTCAAGGAAACTTATGCTTTTTATTTGAAAAATATATTACTACGAAAGTAAATACGTTATTAGTGTATCCAGCGAATAAATATTTACTATTTTTTTAGATATTTTTTTCTCTCCGCATCGGCGATTTCGCTTACAGATCTATCTGAAGAGAAGAAAGGTAAGATTACTGATGTATATTATTCGAGTGTAATTATACCGCATGTATATCTATCTTCTTCAGATCATCGCTTGTCGACTAACGCTCGTTGTAAACTCGGAAAGTTATAAAGAAAATAATAAAAAAATAAAAAGAAAACTCTTAAAAAGTAGCAGCATGAAATTGTTCTTAGAAAAATCACAACGGTGACGATTAATTGATAAACATATTTCATATAACATATGTGACCGTTGTTTTACAAGTCTTAATACGATTTTTTAACAAAATAAACGAAGCACTTTGCATTTTAAGGTACGAATAACACTGCTGCGAGATATCGCGAATAACGAATTTTAGTAATCAAAGTCGTAAAATACAAAATCTTTTGAAAAATGTTTCATATAGTCGACGTTTTCCCATCTTGTTCCATAGATACATTAAACAAAACGCATGTTTATTCTTTTTTCTGCAAATTGGTATATATGCTGTGCAAACAATTCTATTTAATTGTTTTCTTTACGGTTACCCCAACAATGCTTGTGTTTCACCAGTCACACTTGAGAAAGGTTTACTTACCTGAGCGCGACATATTCTAAAGAATCGTAGTAGTATCAGTACAATCCAGATGCATATCAAAGTCAAGTCTGAAAGCAGGGCAGGTTAATGTTAAGCACAACTTCTGCACGAAGGGAGAGTAATGTAGACGTACCTTCACCCTGAATAGGCGGATACACGAAGGCCGAACAAAATTTAGGTATAGTGATTCTCCTGATCATAGTGATGATGATGTACTTTAAGTTGGTGTTGGTGTAGTAATCGAGCGCGATGATCAGGAGAAACGAGCCGAAAACTGCGCGTGCAATTATCTCGGCGACTTGGAACGTTATCATTAGCAGCATAGCGAGCGCGAGCACCAGGCTCACGAAGATGGTCCAGAATGACCAGTCATATTGCAGAACGTAATACATCCCCGCTATCGAAATAACGAAAATCCCCAAAGAGGAGAAAACATCAAGTCAGAAGTGAGAATATACTCGAATTTTCGTAATTAACGATTTCGCGACAAAACGGAACTTCCGTCGGATCCGGTTCGCTGACGGATGCTTCCCGTTACATGATAATCGACCGTTTTACATCGGTGAACAATGTCGGCCCGCAGAGTAAACAATGCGATCGCGATCATCTGTCGGCCGGGTGGGACACGAGGAGGGAAGGGTAGATCGGACCGACTCGTCGTCTAGTTGCGCATGCACGCACCGTGTAATCTAAATAGGTCCCGGCGCAAAATAAATACGGGGACACAATTAGGTAAATGCGAATCTTCCAAGCTGGTTATACCCGTGCCGTGGGAGTTCGCGCCGGCCGAGGGGAGAGCCCGAGAGAAAGAGAAAGAGAGAGAGAGAGAGAGAGAGAGAGAGAGAGAGAGAGAGAGA
>NW_022639632.1:177862-186075 GCF_010583005.1 Odontomachus brunneus | reverse complement strand
GAGAGAGAGAGAGAGAGAGAGAGAGAGAGAGAGAGAAAGAGAGAGAGAGTGACGCTGTCGCAGGCATGTATGTGCACACACGCGTATATCGCGTGGCCGGGCGCATTTTTGCGTTCGTGTTCAGCGAGGGTGGCGAAGGGTAGTCGCGCGGCGTTATGGTGAGAAAGGTGGGAGGCAACGTGAATGCGCCATACCGCTTCTGCATGGGGGATTCAGCAGGCGAGGTTTCCACATGAGCGGCCAGCATTGATAGAAGCTACGGGGAGAAACTGACTGTGCGCCTCTCTCATCCCTCTCACCAAACTCGAACTAACTTCGGAGTAGCGGCGGTGGCGGCTCCCACCCACAGCCGCGCTCTATCCCTCCGCTTTTAAGCCTGGCTTTCATTATTTTCCTATAATTCGCAACAGCCCCTCGCGAGCACCACGGCGTGGAGAGGCTACCTACGATTCCCGCCTTCGTTCCCTACCCTTTTCGCGCCCTGCGGCATTCTGCCAGGATGGCGCGTTTCACGAAGCTGCGGGTCTTCGACTAGAGACCAAATTGATCAGAACTCGTGAAGAAAAGTGGCGCAAAATAGATGCACGTGTCTCCTTCGATCGCCCTTTGGGGTTAAACTCATTTTACAACAGCCGTAAAAATATGCAGTAAGACGTAAGCAATAAGCTTAATTGATAAACGGTATTCTTATAGCTCAAGAATAATTGACTTTGATTGGTCATTTGCTTATTATTTACTTTTTACTGCATACATTCTTACATTCTACTATTGTAGAATCGGTTTATATATTTTGCAGTTTCGTGAAACGCGTACCCTTGGTCGTAACATGTGACACGTACCTGGAGCGAAGAGATATGCGATGCATCCGCACAGGAATGCTAGTGGCAAGTTGCAGAGCAATAGAAACAATGGCTTCTTGAGTCCCAGAACACGTACGCAAGGCGAAACGCACATGGTAAAAATGGCCAGTAACAAACCTATGAGAATGCTAACTGCAAAAGATAAGAGTCGTGAAAGAGAAGCACGCGCTGATGCATACATAATGTGTACATTTTATATTATAATAGACTTTTTTCCGATAGAAGGTTGCATGTAATTACTTGTAGTTCCCGAAACGCCGACAGCCACCGCAAAAGTATAACCGACGAAACCACCAAACGCACAATCCGATAATAAACGATCCGCACAAGCGTGTTTAGGTTTATGTCCTATGACAACTGAGAGGAAACCTATGAACAGAACGATTGCGCAAAGCACCATCGAGAACGTTCCATCTGAAATAACGATCAAGTGTCGAGTGATCATGTAAACCTTTCTCGAGAGACGTTCTCTTTTAAGGTGACTCAGTGAAACATCATTCAAAGCAGTGAATATATACTGATTGATATTGTGGTATACTTATAATTGATATCGGTGACTATTTACTGATTCACTTTAAGAGAGTTTACGACCAACAGTTTCTCAGCGTTATGATGCTTAAGATTATATAAAATGGAGAAAGATTACAAAAAATAAATCACATTTTATGATATTAGAATATTTCATAAATTTCTTAGGAAAAAGAGAGTACAATTTCATCGTTGCGCGCGAGATATATTTCGCTTGAAAGGGTGTGACTTTTTAAATACGACTCGCTATATCCGACACATCATCACGCCGGCGTAAACTTGGTCTTAAAAAAGAGAAACAGACACGAGAACGTACTTAAAACCTGACAACTCTTCGGATACAGCACAGGGCTGCAGCCGTACGAGAAGGTCGGAACGTAAGCCGACGAGTAATTCCCGTAAGTGGCGACTACAGCATAAACGAATCCTGTACCGGCGTACATACTGTATATACGTCTCATAGCCGAGATTGATGGGGCAGGCGATATCTATCAAGAAATATCTTCAATCATACCTCATTCTTTTTTTATTATACAAAATAAATATCTTAAGGCTCTCTATAGGTAACATCTAAATTTTGACAGGAATGAAAGCTATTAAAAGTCGATGCTGGATGTTTTTTTGCAAATATCTATGATGGGATAATAATGTTTGTAGTGTCAAACGCATGCGTTGACATGATTTTCCGGTCTTTACAACGTACGCGTATTTTTCACAACTCAATAATGAAATCAATGCATGAAAGAGTATTAAAATAAGGGGGGTTTTTAATCATTATAATAATTATAGAAAAATATTAAGGGATTTAGGGTCGGTTTGTTAGTGGAAGATTGATTCATCGCGTACGTTGTAAAGATCGGAAAGTCATTTCTGCGTGTGCATTTGATACTACAATACATTATTATTTTCCCCATCATAGACATTTGCAAAAAACATCCAGCATAAGGCTCTTAATGACCTTATGCTGTCAAAATTTTTCCTGTCAAAATTTTTTTATTATAATCGTAATTGCCTAGTAAACTCCCTTCCTCACCTTTTTATCACATATTTTTATGAAATTGTATCTATCACAAATAGAAATTATGTACTTTCTATTTATGATAGTTTTCTATTTGTTAAGTACTGTTAACTTTATGAAAGCATTTCCATTAGTTTATTACTTTATAGTATAGTTACTACCGATTACGAGATATGTACACAAAGACTAAGTAGAAACTGACTAAGTGGGAACGATGGAAATTGATACGATAATGTATTGAGGATCTTTACTTTTTCAAGTATAAACAGTGTATCCTTCACTGAAATACTATACTTATATCTAGTGATTCAATGGTAACTCTAGCACTGCAATCAAATCTCGCTGTTATCATTATTGATGTGATCAAACACAAACAGTGTTATCGCATGCAAGGCGCACGGAAGCCGAAAATGAAACAACATGCCCGAAAAAAAGTCTTGTGATAATTAACAAATAGTTAATATTTGGTTGAGCATATCAGTACGATATTTGATAATTAATATCAAATGTAGCAATAGTTACTAGTTATCTGGTAATAATATGGTAATAATTACAAAATGATTAGTAAAACAAATTCTTCATCTAGTTGAAACAATTGTTTAGTTAATAATACTATATAATTTGGTAATAATTAATAATAATTATTAAATAGGGCGACTATTGCCAAAGTATTTGGTCACATTGTATATTTATCATATAATGTGGAAAGTATTATTAAACAATATGGTTTTATTCAACAAATTGTTTGATGATATATATTACATAAATTGATAATAGCCATCAAGTCTTAACAATAAATACCAAGCCTTGGCAACAGGTATTACAAGATAAGATTATTTGTTTAGAACAGGCCTTTAAACAATGTAAAAACAGTGTAAAATAGTGTAAAAATACTTAAAATTAAGTTAAACAGTACTTAAATAATGGAAAACTTGCTGAGGATATTTGTTAATATTTATCAAATTATTTGATTATATTTACTTGTTTAGTTGAAACTATTTCACAAAAGCATCTGATAACTATTAACCAGACTTGATGGTTATTACTGAATCTTTTTTTTATATGTATAACAAATTTGTGTACTACAAATTTTGCAGTGAGATCTTACTTCCAAAATCACTGGTCAAAATCACTAAGATATAAGCAGTAAAGTGAGAGTGTTTCTCATGAAAATCAATGAATACTCACTGATTGCCAGTGAAATGCTTCTTTTACTGATTCAATCAGAAACACTTTCACTGATACTCGAAGAGAGTATCTGTATCATATCAGAACTGAAATTTTGTCCCCCCCTTCCTCTGGGTTATATAATACAAACGAATAAAATACCTCAGTGCCATTTCGCGCGACATCTCGCACCGTCAGCATACTCGCAATCGCATCAAAGTACGTCTCCGGATTAAAGTCTTGCATGCTCAGATGAAGGCGGTACATACGGTGCTGCACCGGATTCTTGTTGCAGGAAATCGTTGAGCCGTTAGCGGCGAGCGCCGCAGCCGGTTGCGCATCGACTATTATCATTTCATTCTCAACACGCAGCTTTTGATAGGGCGCAATTTCGATCTCGAATTCCATGTTACATCCGCCCGGTATCGGCGCTGCGGAAACAACAATTGGGCCAATGCGCGACGTTGGATTCTCCCTCTCTTTCTCTGGATACTCTACTAATTTTGCCATTACGCTCGACGTGGAAAACAGTCGGCCATTCATTCCATTTACGCGCGACAGATAATGGAGATCCGTCACAAATTAATCGAACGCACGTCTTGGTGCGATTCGCGATTTATTAGCGCGCGACCAACGCGCAACACGGCTATTTAATTTAACATAACGCGCGATTTTTCGCCCTTTGTCGTCAACAAATCATATTGTATTGCGATTCTCTTTATATGGTCATTAATTTTACATTATTTTAATTAGGGTGAACGTTGTACCGAAATAATTTAGTTCGATCGAATACGTCGACCGAAGAGGAAAAAAGGTGCGACACATAAATTATCATTATTTGTACTTACCGTTTAGACCATACGGTACAATCACGAGCAATGCATCGAGTTTGTGCACATTATAGTGCTTCAGGAATACCTGCATTGGCCCTGTTACATTGCGCGTTTTCAAGTACAGACCAATATTTGATCCGAACAAACTCCCTTCCGACACTTTGTCAAGCAGTGTTTCGTCGTATGCTAACGTGGCATTGTATTGATAGGTATGAACTTGCAACACGATAAACGAAAAAGCTGAAGCATCTGTTACAATAATCGTCAGACCGCTGGATGGTGGTAAATTTAGTCGTTTCTTGAATACGTCATTCTCTCGATAATTCAATAAGGACGTTGTTATTGTGCTATCTGTAATATAATATATCTAATGTTCATATTAGTGAAGAATATTTGTTGCCATCTAAAACTCAAATTGAATATTTCCGTATTATCTTGCAGAGAAGCAAACATCAGCGTGCAGAGTCAATCAAATATTTGTATCTACTCTAGTAATAATTTATTACACATATATATAAAATATGCAGCTCCCAGTGTCCCAGCTCAATTTCATAATCTCTTATGAGAACATAGAGCGGACTGACATGAACAAAAAAATCCAATATTGTTTTGCGAAAATCATAATAATAATAAAAATATTAATTATAGAAAATTTGTGAATGATCACGCATGACTTGGTAGATGAGCTGTAGTGACGACGTCTGCTTGTATATTAGTTCAAACTAAGCAAAAATGTCTTTTATCATTTTGCAAATAACTATGTAGATTTTAATTATTAATTAAAAAAATTGTCGCACAATTTTATGCAA
Organism: Odontomachus brunneus; assembly: GCF_010583005.1. NCBI lineage: Eukaryota > Metazoa > Arthropoda > Insecta > Hymenoptera > Formicidae > Odontomachus > Odontomachus brunneus. The sequence continues at coordinate 180,860 of NW_022639632.1, read as the reverse complement.
TAACGTACTAATCTTCTTTAATTAATAACAAAATCTACGTCATTTGCAAAATAGTAGAGGACACTTTGTTCAGTTTGACCTAATGTACAAGTACACGATGGCAGACGTCCTCACTACAGCTCACCTACCATACACACATTTCGAGAGTCATTATTTACAAATCTTCTTTAATTAATATATAATTATTGCGACTGCAAAATGGTATAGGACTTTTGTGTTCCCTCAATCCGTCCTACGCTTCATTAGAGATTGTGAAATTGAGCCGGAACATCCTTATGCATGTGTGTGGGAGTGTGTATATATATGGATATGTGTGTGTGTGTGTGTGTGTGTGTGTGTGTGTATATATATATAATTAGGATATAAAATAAGTGAATTTCCAAACACCTTTTTTTCATGTTTTAAAAAGCGACAGATAATAGGAAGAAGGAGAAGCATAAGAGAAAAGAGAACAGCTGCATTCTGTCGAGCAGCTATACTGCATGTAGTAGAGTGATTTATTTTTAGATCTAAAAAAAAATCAGGTCTCTCTCCTTTCGAAAAGCTGATCGACCAATTGGTACGTTCATTGAACGCGACTAACTGACACACACCGTGCGGGAGGTGTACGCGAAGAGATTGTTTATACAAGCCGTTCGCGCAGAGGCTCGTTGGATATTGAGGTTATGTACGCTTACCGGGTTTGATGGTCGCATCTTCTAACGCCGTGGTCGCGTTACCTAGGAGTAACGGCAGGACCAATAGAAGCGTGACGGCGGCTCGCGTCATGCCGGCGCGTATACACGTCGCGTGTCCAGTGAGAAAAAAAAGGAACGAAGGGAGGAAGACGTATTTAACTCGCCCGTCGCCTAAGCGTGCAGCCGATGGCAGATCAGCACTGATCAGCGCGGGGAGCAACAGCTGTCACTTGACACTCGACTACGCGCTCGTGTACGATCGCGCTCTCGTATGTGCAGCGGTACGCGATACGCGCCGTCTCACTCTCTCCATTCATACGTTGGGTTACGTGGTCGTATCGCCGTTTCGCTCGCGCCTGCATTCACACGGCGAGACGCGGAGCAGCTTGGCGAGGCGGCCGCTTGACGGCGCATCAGTCGGCCCAAGATGGCCACGCTGGATCAATGAAACGCGAGTAATCGTAGTGAAAACACAAATTGACAAGTGTGCGGGCGAACATCGCGGCCTGATCGCGGTGTAAATGGACCATGGGCAAGGATCAGGAGCTGCTCGAGGCAGCGAGGAGCGGCAACGTTACTGTGGTCGAGAAGATCCTTGGTCAGCGAGCCAAAAGGAGTGGTCCACTGGCAAGGTGGGTGTCACCGTGGCGAGCTTGACACTTTTGCTCGCCGCTGCCTTTCCTCCCCGTATCGGGGTCGTTTCCTCATTCCCAGCTCCGTTCATCGTAGCCGGCGTTTTCGGCGTGCCTGTTACGAGGCACTGCCGACGTCTCGTGCTGGCCGAAGCCCTCGGCTACGGCCAAGCCATCTCTCGCGCATTCGATTATCGAACCGCCGAGCACGTCGTTCGTCACCGTGCTCCGCTTCGACGTGCTCCGATTCGCGTCTCGCCGATAAGGTTCGCCGCGAGGATGCCCCTCGGCCCACGTACAGTCTCTGTGCGGTTTCGTCATTTTCTCCGCGCGGCGAGCGTTGCGAAACTCACGCTCGGATCGAGGTTAAACGGACTCTCCGCCGTGAATGAGCACCGCGTCGTTTTGTCCTCTTCTGCCCTGTGTTCGTCACGACGCTTCTTACGATAATCCGGTCATGCTCGATCGAACGTGTGCCGTGCCGTCGTCCGATTAATCCGCGCCTGCCGTGCGACTGACCGCTCTCTCTCACCGGGATTTCCGCCGTTAATTCTACCGTTAATTACACGAATCATTGCGCGCGTTTCCACCTTTAAATCGGGCGAGCGCGGCCGCTCGCGTTATTGAGATTCCTGCTCCGATTTCGTGCATCGACGGAACGACGTTTTGTATCTCGTCGCGTTTATTACACGTGTGTCTAATACATGTGAGTAATTTAATATAACGTCCGCATAGTGCGCAAAGTGTACCGGTTGTAATTCGAACGGGATCTCTTCGTTTAATCGACCGAATTCGATTTTAATTACTATTATTATGTTAATTGAAGGCGAAACGAACGATACAGTGGCCGAGTTGCGCCCTGTTATTAGCAAGGCCACACAGTCGCACGCTGTTATATCGAGCCGGCTGCTGCGTTGTTAGTCTTGCGTATCAACTATTCGTGATTTCACCGTGACCATGAATCACATCGAGCCCATACACACACAGACGTACAGACGTACACAGACGCGGTGACATTGCATGTAGACTGCGCGTTGACAGCCGTGCAAGGTTGTGGTGTGCTGTCGATCATCTAAATAATACGTATGCAACGCGCATTTCCTCTTGTACAGCACTCACGTGGAACAACCAGCGTCGGTTAACGCAGATAGTGTTGCACACGCGATATCAAAGACTTGTGTCGTCTGTGCAGCGAGATACGACTAATAGTCGGGATAGCGAAAATTGAAAGTCCCTTGGAACACTCGCATGTAAATATCCTCACCTCAATCAGCGAAAGAAAAACGTTACTGTCCAACTCGACAGTCCCGCTCTGTTCGCTATTTACGGCGACAGATAGCAGAATTCTGTTTTGCGAGCGACTATTTATTTTTGGGGGTCAGCGATAACACGCTTAAACTAATAGATAGGCGTGTTAGATCGGCTTTGCGAAGGAACGGTGAGTCGCGATCGGCTTCCGCTTTACCTTTCCGCACGGCGGAGACACAATTAAATCCTTCGCGAATGAATTAACGCTAATTGCACGCGTTTCGCGAGCGCGTATATTACCGTGGGAATGCCCCGTAATTTCGCGTTTATTTGCGAGAACGCGTTGACGAATAATCGGATAGGCGCGAACAAGCGAGCGAGAGAGAGAGAGAGAGAGAGAGAGAGAGAGAGAGAGAGAGAGAGAGAGAGAGAGAGAGAGAG
>NW_022639632.1:168740-177006 GCF_010583005.1 Odontomachus brunneus | reverse complement strand
GAGAGAGAGAGAGAGAGAGAGAGAGAGAGAGAGAGAGAGAGAGAGAGAGAGAGAGAGAGAGAGAGCGCACGTTGAGCTCTGGACGGAAAAGTTCCGCACGGAAATAAATTAACGACCGGTGTATACGCGATGTCGTCATTATCGTCGGGAATCGGGATAAAACAATCGTTCATTCATTTATCGAGCGCCGTACGAGCGTACGGGATACACGCATCGATTCGCGCGGTACTAAAGGCTCGTTTGTGCCGCACGATTTTCGTCACGGTGTCGCCGAAATCGACGTCATCCATCGAACGCCAGAATTGACGGTCTTGCTAGTTAAACCGAATGCGTCGTAATATAGTATATTATAATTAACATCGTATGCAATGACAGTTCGACTTAAGGAAAAGTATAAGTAGTCGAGAAAATGAGAAAAAATTTTGTAAACTTTTTTCAAAAAAATAGATAAAAATATCAATATAGGTTTATGACTGTATTATTTATTATTGTTTTAAGTACAACAAAATTATTTTTCCAATTAAAAAAAAAATTTAAATTCCGTTTCCCAGTTCTTTGTGTTATAATGTCGTCTCTAACTGGTGGACAATATTATAGTTCGTGTAATTTTAAATAAATGGGAAAAGAAAATTTAAAGACCGTATTGAATTTGCTGGAAGATAAAGCTAAATCTTTTACAAATATTTTCAAAATTAAAATTTTTTCCGAGTCGCATAATAAAGAAAAGAGTTGATATGTAACTTCAAAGTGCGGTTGTTTTGTTAAATTTTGATTTTTTCTGCATATAACAAAGATTCATCTCCCACTAAAGTTAATAATTCGAAAATTTGTTTATCTTATTTATATTTGTACATTATATAGATTATTACTTATATTTATACATTATATAGATTATTATTTATATTTATATATTATACAGATTATTAGATTATTATTATACATTTATTATAGATTATTACACGAGCTGTAATATTTACGTGTTGGGCATGTTTACTGTATACCTGTTTACTGTTAAAAACATACATTGTCTGAAATACAAATTATACTTGTTCTATTTAGGTTAGGTTAGTTGTGTCTCTATTATAGAAGTGTTGTTCAGAGTAGCAAATTGAAAGTAACCAATCATTTCTTGCCATTACGGGGTCATTCGGGGTCTGTCCCACATCGACAAATTATCTGTTGCCGTTGCTGATATTTTGTTAAATTAGCGAAACTTTTTCCCTCAATACTTGGCCATCACGATCAAACAGACGATTAGCCGACTGACGTGTAGTGCAAGTTGATCGAACTCGGGGATCCGAATCCCGAATGAATTTATTATCGCGTCCTCGCTTCATTCAATTAAATCGCGATCGCCAATCGCGCGATTCCGAGCGAGCGACGCTCGCGTAATTAGTGAAACACCATCGTCGACTCTGCGCTCTTTATTGACCCAGTGCCGCGAACTGCTCGACAAAGACGTACTTTGTCGACGTTCCTCTCTCGCCCTCCCATTAATTAAGTCATGCTACGATGGCGACACAAGAAGCTCACGGTTTGTTTTTCGAGGGACTCGTGCGTACGTTCGTGCGTGCGCACGTGCTACGAGCGCATTCACGCATTTTAAGAGCGATTGAGAGCGCCGCGCGACTCAAACTGCAAAGAGGCGACGAGAGCAAGGGAACAAGAGGCTAGAGCTGTTTATTATTCTGGAATGAGCGCCCATTAGAATGAGTGCTGATAAAGTCGATATTGATAAATATGCATCATCTTGAATCGTATTATGTATTTTTCTCTTGGACAACATATGCTGAAATTAAAAAGAAAAACGATGAATTTTTGAGCGAGAATAACAGAGGAGCGAAATTTTGACTTATAAGAAGGTTTTGATTTAAGTAGTCCAAAAATGGAAATTTTTTACGAATTTTTTTCCAAGAAACAAATAAAGATATTATTAATATGGTTAAGATATGGTTTTCACCATACTATTTATCATTATTTTAAGTACAAAAAATTATTTTTTCATTTAAAAAATATTTAAATTCCGTTGTTTTTTATGTTGATCACTGTGTTGCCTCTAACTGGTGGACAAAATTACGGCTTGTGTAATAATTTGAAACAAATAGGACGAGAAAATTTAAAGACTAGTAATTTCCATGGAGGATGAATCTAACTGTTTTGGAAATATTTCCAAAATTTTTCCTTGGACGTTAAATAAAAAAAAAGTATTCTTATAATTTTGAAATATTGTTTTGTTAAATTTTCTGCATATAACAAAGGTTTATCTTTCAATGAATTTACTAATTTAAAAATAAATTGATAATTTGAAAAAAACTGAAAAACGACGGATTTTAAATATTTTTTTGAAATGGAAAAACAATTTTTTTGTACTTAAAACAATGATAAGTAGTAATAGTCAAAACTGTGATATCTCGTTAAAAAATGTCAAAACATTGATATTCTTATTTATCTTTTTGAAAAAAATTCGTAAAAATATACTATTTTTCGGCAGAATCTCCCCTTAATATTGATTGGATTATACTTCGAATTAATTTGGAAATTGAATTGTGACTTAATTGAACTATTTAATATCGAAAATATCCGTTTGTCACGAGATGTTCACTATGCAAGCCGATTATTTGAGCAAAATGTACAATAAACTATAACACACTTCATACACTTTCTGAGGAAAGATCCAATTAAAAAGTGTGCATTTATGTGAGCGAGATGTGTAACGCAAAGGTACACATGTGTATACCTCAAAGAGGGGAAGAGAGATTTGCAGTTTCCCTGTATCGCGTTCTCTCTTGAGGGCTGCAAGAGGGCGGCAATTCGCCGTTGGTGGTTTCTAAATGTATCATGACGAACGCGCGCCGCTCTTCTAACGAATTGCCTCTCGTGTCTGTCGTCGTCGACGCCGCGCAACTTGTCCATAACTACAAAGCTTGCCCGCGGCAAGTTCTCCCGAAGCAGTGCGCGCGATCTCTTCTCCGCGCCGCACCTCTTCACCACCCGACGCGCGCTTGCCTTTTTGCCCTTCTCGCATCGAGATCACAGAAAAGCAATATAAAACGGAGCGACCGCTCCGAGAAAGAGAGAGAAAGAGCGTCGCCGAGCCCCTGCCGGCTGGGGGGAGCCGAGAATATTTTGCGATGCTAATCGCGAAGTGGATGTGCCACTTGTCATGTACGAGCGCCCGCGAATGTGTGTTTATCCTTTGTTCACTGTTGACTCTGCGTCGTTGTGATCATTTTAATCATGGCCTCGCGAAAGAGCGGAACGCGAATTTTGCGGACGCGAATGTTGCAAACGGGACCGTGAAAAGCATCGACAGCTCTTGACAGCGCGAATTACGTGTGTAACGCGGAACATTCTAGTTTTACACGCGATATATAATAAGTCGGAATTTATCGGAAACAATTGCACAGACCGATTAAATCGTATCGTAATTGTAATTCGATGAATTCTAGTCGATCGCGCGTTCACTCGCTCGTGTAGTGTGAAACGCAATATTTGATACGGTCGCGATATTTTCTAAATTGTGTATACAGATATACGCATCGTTCGCGTTGTTTCATCGGGCTCGTATCTCTTTGGAAATACAGTCTGACGTCGCTGCTTTTCGGCCGCTCCGTCTGACCGCATTAAAGAATGAGTGCTTTAAAAGTCTCTCTCTTTCTCTCTCTCTCTCTCTTTCTTTTTTTTCCCTTTGGCACCTATCGCTGAGTGTTCCTGGAGAAGGACATTCGGCTACGTCAGCACGTATCGCACCTCTCTTCTTTGCCAGAGGAAGCTATCGATTGATGCCATAGCACCCCTCGCATGTATACACTCTACAGCTTTCCGCTTCTCTCTCTCTCGCTCGCTCGCGCTCTCACTCCCTCTCGCTCTATCTCCCGTCTCTGTCCCTCTTCCTCGCTTCTCTCCAGCTTTCTCCTTCGCTCCTTCGTCCTCCGAGCCTAGTTTTCCTCTGCGCTTTGCCTGCGGCAGAAGGGTGCGTACGCACTAAACACTTGCATTCACGGGGTTGAAAAGAGCTCTGTAGAACTCCGTTTATCCGTACGCGTTTTATATTTGTAATATCTACCCTTAAGGTGTTTACGGAAGCTCCATTAATATTATGCCTGCACGCGACTTCTATGTTCGTCGCCACGTCGCCTCGATTTACTGTAACACACACATATTGTGTTTTTTCATCCACAAGAGACAACACGGCGATTATAATTAGAACGTCGTGATTTATAGAAGTTTTTCTCCTATTATCTCCCTACGAGCTGTCGTATGTTTGCTTTATAATAAATATCTTATAATATCGTAATAAATTTACATACTTTTGTATCTTTAGAGACGTGGACGCGTTTCCTCGTTATGCGCGACGTGCTTTTGTTCCCGACATTGATCATATTTCTGATTTTGCTACGCACATCGTTAATGTACTGAAAATTTTATTCTTCGTTGTCGTAATCCCCCTGTCCAAGAGAAACATCCCACTTAGCCACCTGTTCTTTTTCTCATCCGACAAGAACAATGGCCACGATTATTAACGCTATTAGAAGTTGACCCAGAATGACCATTTCGATCGCGCAACTTCTTGATTAAGGCCGACAAGAAATTACCATTATACGCGGCCCGACAGACGGTTCTTCCACCAATGGTCTCGGTTTCGCTCATCCTCCCCTCCTGCCTGTATCTCTCCTGTCCCTTCGCCGTGCCATTCGTAATGTTCAGAGACGGCGGGGACACCGGGCGATGTCCTTTTTGCAGACAATCTTCAGGGTTTAATTAAGGAACTTGGAAGAGAGCGGATGAACTCGATGAATGGGGCGGACGAAAAGCGAAAGGGCGACACCGGGGAAAGCGGCAGAGGGGCAGGGAGGGGTGAAGTAGAAAAAGAGAGTCAAATGTTCTTCACTAACCAGGGTCGTAGCACGCGAGTGCTCCTTGGTCATTCCAACGAGAGTCCCCGCTGTACGCGCGCGCCACGTATTGTATATGTAGCGTGTGCACGTGTAGGAACGCTCACGCATGACGGCATAACGTGTACACGGCTTTAAGAATTGTGCGCCACCCTCTTTGCTGTTGGGGCGCGGAAAACAAACAGCCGTCACGGCTCGACAATTGAGCCAGAGAGAGAAAGGATGGGAGAGAGAGGGAGAGAGAGAACGAGAGAAAAGGTGAAATAGCGAGACAACGTTGGAGTAAGAGCTTGAGGGAAGGAGGAGACAATTCTGCGATCGAGCGAAGGAGACCAAACGTTTGCGAATTGCATCGCGAGTGCGAGAGAGGAAGAATCGGAGAAAGTCCAGCAGAGTCGGAATAAAATTTGGTTTAAATATTTTTCCCAGCCCTATCCCGGGCTTTAAATATTTTTTTAACCCGTTAAGTGGTATGTCCAGAAGTAAGTTTCGTGATAAAATATTGAATTCCTTTTGATTTACTTAAAGTATTGTATCTTTTTTAACTCATAGCAAATATAAATTAAATATAGAGGAAATGTGCAGTAGTCGGCATTCTGCCTGTTTCCGGCACTTTGATACGGATGTTGTCGGGTATTAAGGTGTATGGGGCTTGAAAAGAAAACGAATAAGTAAATGATAAGTAATAATTGAGAAATAATTAATAAATAATATATTATTAGTATATCATTAGTATATAATTAGTATATTGGATGCGATTCAACTACGAACGTCGAAAATTGAGTATCGCACGAGAGCGACGTCTGTGAACGTGAATGCTGTACTGAGTGCTGGCTACTGGGTATTTTAATATTATATTAAATAATAATATTCTGTATAATTGTTCAGAATTATTCAAGAAAAGATGGCAATAAAGAGAAAGGAAATTTAAACATGCTTATTAAAAAATTATTCAAGAAAAGATGGCAATAAAGAGAAAGGAAATTTAAACATGCTTATTAAAAAAAGAAAAAACCCATCTTGGAGGGAGGATTATTTTAAATCCTTACTGTGAAGAGATGGAAGCCTAGGATAAAAACGATAAATCTGTGAGGAATTAACATAACGTTGGATTTAATTGTCATGTGGGAAAAGCGATTGTAAAAGATGCAATTTGCGAGAGGGATGGAAGCAAATCGCGCGGGTGTTCCTTTAACATCGACACAGCATTCGTTACTTCTCTCCGTGGTCCTTTTCTTTAGAGCTCGAGTAGCGTGCAGACGCGCGCGCGTTAGACGCTAGAACCGTGACGTCGCTCTCGTGCGATACACAATTTCCTTTTTGATCTCCGTTACAATGGCGTAAGGGTTCTTGGAGAAGCCGAAGGGGGTGAGTTACGTCGATCGTCGTCGCGTGTCGCCCACGGAAAGTCAGCGATTTAGAGCACGGGTACCCGAGGGGTTAATGACGACGTCGGTTAATGACGACGATGCTTTGATGTGCCGGCTCTCGTATAGCAGAAAAAAGTCTCCCGCTTACGTAATTGTTTTGTAAACTGAGCGCGCGATGCTTTGATGGCGACGTCACGTGGGCGTGGGATTGAAACGCGCGCGCGTATGTGTGTACACGCTTAACGAGGGAAAAGTCTCCGCGTTCCCTCGCACGCGCGCCGATTTGTGGTCGATGATGGGTTCTGCGACCGATTTAGATCGCTCGGAACTAATACGAACGGCGATGGCGATCGGTCATTTAATTATAAGCCGCTTTTGGCGTTTAATTATCAATCGGATCGATCGCCGTCGCCCGGCGTCCAATCGATCGCCACGCGTGTCAAGGTATCGCCGCCGCGGATTGTTTGTTCTATCGTGAGCATCTCGGCGCATTCGCCGTAACAATTGCGGCGTTTATTATGTGTGTGCGCGCTGCCGAAGGCGTCGGTGTACAGGAAAACGATCGTTCTCGTATACGTTCTGGCATACGCATACGGACGGTTCGTGGACGATAGAACGAGGGTGGAACGTACATATATGTACATTTTTTGCGCCTCGCTCCTCATATCGAAGTTATATAAGAGCTGTGCAAATATCGTGCTCTCATATGCTCCAGTTATGGCATTTATTAGTCAGCCAAGGTCAATATTATGTTGCTTAATAACATTTCTCATTAAGACGTACTCTTGGCGCGAGCACGATAGACGCAATACACGATATGCCGAAGAAAAGAGAAAAAGAATGATCGATTGCGGTTCAATTATTCGTACTGCTGTTGCATAATACATGTGGATTATTAATTATCATTCGTTTTCTCTCAGTCATCGTAATAACGCGTTTCTCTCCTCTTTAATCCGATGCTTTCTAACGCTCATAATGCTGGGTACTATAACCGTTGCGTACGTTCATAGAACAACGAGAAAACAATGAGCAGTAGATTTACCAGGTTAATTAGGTGTCGGCAATAAACTTACCGTTACGTGTCCGGCATTACAGCAATATTATGTCGAATGACTGTGTCGGTTAGGCAATACCGCGCTTACGGCACGTATGCGATCGCTCAAACTTTATTACCGCGGAATGAGAACATTAATTGTGGCTCTTCGTGCCATTATCGACTATTACGTCATAATAACACTCTATCCTCTTTTGCATGGACAATAGCGCTTTCTCTCTCTCTCTCTCTCTCTCGCTCGCTCGCCCGCTGCACAAATTTTCAAAAAAAAATTTCATTTTCGATCATACGATTAATTTTTCGTTTCTTTTCTACCTTTCTTCTTTTTTCGCGACGGCGGTCGTCTCTCCCGCTCTCGCGCCTCGCGAAATAAAGAAAAAAAAATTCACTTTTGTACAAACTTTATCCGCGCCTCTCTTTCCGGATAGTCTCGAAATCCAGTCAATTCGAGCGCCTTTGAGTGCGGATACTCAACGCTTCGAGGGCTGCTGAATAGCCGTCAACTCTCCCTCCTTCTCTCCTGCCTCTCTTTTCCCCCTCTCCGTTCCTCCAATCAAATCCACTTGGCGAGAGACGGGATAACGAGAAATTCCTCTATGGGCAAAGCGTTGCAGGAATATCTGTATATCCGATTCAATAAAAGGAAGCAGGAAGGTGGCGCGAGGGCGGGAGTCATAAGTCGCGCCCGGGGAGGAGAACGCGGCGCTATATAGCCGGGCGGTCTCTTCCGCTTTTCCCGAGGGAGCCGCCGTTTACACGGTGTTTGCGGGGGCGCGACATTTATCTCCGCGCGGGTGCAACAAAGGCGCGTAATGAGAACATGTGTTGGACGCAGGAAGCTTCATTAGCGAGCCTGTTCCTGTTCGCGGGGCCCATTGTGCCGCCTAACCGTTCGGCGATGCACCGATACTCCGCGATACGTGCGCGATTCTTCCGTGGTCCAGTCT
>NW_022639632.1:165997-168730 GCF_010583005.1 Odontomachus brunneus | reverse complement strand
ACACACACACACACACACACACACACACACACACACACACACACACACACACACACACACACACACACACACACACACACACACACACACACACACACACACACACACACACACACACACACACACACACACACACACACACACACACACACACACACACACACACACACACACACACACACACACAGGGTGTACGGGCTGGAAGTGGCGCACTGGCCGTCGTGTCATCGCGAATACCGGGAGCAAAACCGGGAGAGATACGGCTCTCGATGTCGAGGCGTCAATAGCTTTCGAGTGGCGAACGATTGGCATTTAGAAAGCCCCGATGAATTGAGCTTGGCGGGCTCTCGCGCGGAAATGCAGAATGACTGCATTCTGCGCGAAACGCTCAAGTATCCTGCTCGGAGCGCGCCGCCGTTATGCCGTTTTCGCGACTTATATACTTTGTCAGAGATTGAGTCATTCATCCTTATCCCCGGCAATCAGGATCCTATAGAGCGGGATTAAAGAACGCGGACGCGCGGCGGTGATTTATAGTGCGTTAGATGCTTTAAATTGGTCGATTTACTGTCGTACGATTGAGCAAATATATTTCCATTTGCAGTCTACGGCGGGGACCAGGAGCTAATGTGCAAGACGCCAGTGGCTACTCGGCCCTTCATCATGCAGCTTTGAACGGGCACAGGTACGGTATATACTCGAAATATTCGAAAGAAAAAGAGAGAAACCCTACCATATTATTTCCTGGGATCTCGTTGTGTGGACACTTGCACGTCGGTTAACTCGGCCTGCATCTGTCTCGTGCGCTCTAAACACTCTAAACACGTTTCCTCAAACACTTACTTGCAGAGACGTGGTCAGATTACTGCTCCAATACGAGGCTTCCACCAATGTCGTCGACGCTAAGGGTTCCTCGCCGCTTCATTTGGCCGCTTGGGCGGGGGATGCGGAAATTGTACGATTAATTCTCAGCCAGGGCCCGTCGGTGCCGAAAGTGAATCTTGCGGTTAGTAATAGCAGAGAATCGATCTCACGAAAGTTCTACGGCCCGCTGTAGTTGGGCAGCGGCGCGTATCGATAAAGCGTATGAATCGATCATCTCGGCATGCACGTCAAGGCTCTCACCGCTTCAGGCGTGTTTTATCGAATATTGTACAGAAATATTTTACGCATCGGCAGTTAAAGAAGAGAGAGAAAGAACAAAGAGAGTTCAGGTCGATTCAGTCGGGATAACGTTGACAGCGAGTCGCGAATCAGCAACGTATAATCCGAAAGAATCTAAATATCGATTTTGGTTATAGACAAAGGATAACGAAACTGCACTGCATTGTGCGGCGCAGTATGGGCATACGGAAGTGGTGGCACAGCTGTTGCACTACGGATGCGACCCTAGTATCCGCAACAGCCGCGGAGAATCTGCGCTCGACCTCGCCGCACAATATGGCAGGTAAATTGCGCACGCGACTATGTTTTTTCGACGTTACTCCAGTGCACATTTCTTTTTTTCCCTCGCGTACAGTTCACACACTGAGAACAAAAGTGTATTTATAGTCACGCGGATGAACAATTGCTATAAATTATCATCAAGAAGACCATTTTTCTTTCTTGAATTCTATTGTTAATGACATTATTATGTCATGTTCTAATGTTAATGACAATAACCTCATGTGGACGTTGTTAGTACCACTGTCTTAGAACAAAATATAGTTGGAGCCAAGAATAACTTTAGTCAGATCAACCCCAACTTTTTTTCTCAGCGTAGGATGTGAAATTTCACGCGATCGATAATAGTGCACTCGCCGATCGGTGTAGCGCCGATGCGCGACGTAATCGTGTCACCCTTCTTACAGGTTGGAAACTGTGGAGTTACTCGTGCGAACGCATCCTGAATTAATCGAGCCGCTTCGTAATTCTTCCTCGTCTCTGATCTTCCCGCATACACCTTTGCATTTAGCTTCACGCAATGGGCACAGGTAAGCATTGTGGACGTACAGATAAATCAATAAAGCCAGTCAACACTCTCATTGAGATATTGACCCTTGAGAGTTCATTCGCAGCACTGCCGTTTGCTGCCAAGTCGCGCCTTGTTGTTTTGCCTCTCATTTTCGCGGATCGTGGTTTTGGTCACGGCGGCGACGCGGATTATAATGACGCTGCCATCGTTCGGGTCACTCGTTTGTGTTTATCTAAGGACCGCGTATCACTTCTTCCCGCGAAATGGTCACGCTAATTACTGGATAATGTGCAATGTGTATTGTATCCGAGTACAATGGACTCGTTCGAGCTAACCATAACGATGTCGAGCCATTTGCAGCGCTGGCCATTAGAGCCAATCAGAGAGCACCGCGTTGCGTAATCCCGTCGAATGCGATATATACGTCCTCCGACTGGCATGATCCGATCCAACCCTCTACTGGTTACACGTCCCATATTACCGTCCCGTCGATTGCCCTCTCGTCCCTTCTCGAGCCACGCGAATGCATCCGATCGCATCACGCCGGCAGCCGCTCTGTCCATCCGTGCGGATTGCTGACCGCCTCCCGATTACGAGAATCGTATTAATCACTGCCGCCGAAACGTATCGACCTATATTAATCGCGACCATAGCAGCGAATAGTCGCGATTCTATGCTGCAACGAGATATCATTGCCCGCGCGAGGTAGAGAGAGAGAGAGGTAAAGATAGAGGCAGAGAGAGAGAGAGAGAGAGAGAGAGAGAGAGAGAGAGAGAGAG